>NC_057800.1:308993162-309020717 GCF_018294505.1 Triticum aestivum | reverse complement strand
CGAGCCATGGTAGCTTGCTACTGCTCTGGAACACTTAGGCTGGCCGGCATGTGTCCTTCTTCGTTCCTGTGTCTGTCCCTTCGGGGAAATGTCACGCTTTGAGTACCAGAGTCCTGTTAGCCCGCTACAGCCCGGTTTACCGGAGTCCTGCTAGCCCAGTGCTACAGCCCGGACCCACTTGCTGATGACCGACACGTTCGAAGCTGGGTCATGGATGCCTGTCCCTGTAAGTCTGTGCCACTTTGGGTTTACGACTAGTCATGTCAGCCCGGGCTCTTTATCATATGGATGCTAGCGACACTATCATATACGTGAGCCAAAAGGCGCAAACGGTCCCGGGAAAAAGGTAAGACGACACCCGTGGGGATACCGTGCGTGAGGCCGCAAAGTGATATGAGGTGTTACCAGCTAGATCGATGTGACATCGAGTCGGGGTCCTGACAGGACTCTCCTTTGCGTGGAAGGCAAGCTTGGCAATTCGGATATATAGATCTCCTCCCTTGTAACCGACTCTGTGTAACCCTAGCCCCCTCCAGTGTCTATATAAACTGGAGGGTTTAGTCGATAGGACAACAACAATCATAATCATAGGCTAGCTTCTAGGGTTTAGCCTCTACGATATCATGGTAGATCAACTCTTGTAATACTCATATCATCAAGATCAACCAAGCAGGACGTAGGGTATTACCTCCATCGAGAGGGCCCGAACCTAGGTAAACATTGTGTCCCCTGCCTCCTGTTACCATCCGCCTTAGACGCACAGTTCGGGACCCCCTACCCGAGATCCGCCAGTTTTGACACCGACATTGGTGCTTTCATTGAGAGTTCCACTGTGTCGTCACCATAAGGTTTGATGGCTCCTTCGATCATCGGCAACGATGCGATCCAAGGTGAGGTTTTTCTCCCCGGACAGATCTTCGTATTCGGCAGCTTCGTACTACGGGCCAACTCGCTTGGCCATCTGGAGCAGATCGAGAATTACGCCCCTGGCCATCAAGTCAGGTTTGGAAGCTTGAACTATACTGCCGACATCCACGGAGACTTGATCTTTGACGGATTCGAGCCCATGTCAGGTGCGTCGCACAGTCGCGACGAGCATGACTTAGCTCTGCCGCCGAACGGTGTTCGGGAGATCACACCTATAGCTACTCCGACCCTCAATCCGGAGCAGATCGTGCCGTCCGAGGATGGGTGGATGGACCCCGCCACGGAGACCGCAAACCCAGCGGAGATAGAGCCGACTACTGACTTCACGTCCTATGAGACCTGTGTTGCCGGACCCTTGGATTCGTCCCCGGCCACAGGCTCCGAACCGCCTGCGTCTGTGCCTATTGAATCCGATTGGGCACCGGTCATGGAGTTTACCTCCGCGGATATCTTTTAGCACTCCCCTTGGGCGACGTGCTAAATTTATCAAGGTCTCTCTCCTTGTCAGGAGACCCTTGGCCGAACTATGTCCGGCTTGAGTGGGAAGCGGATGACGAAGAAATTCATTCCCCACCCACCACCCACTTAATAGCCACTGTCGACGACTTAACCGACATGCTTGATTTCGGCTCCGAAGACATCAACGGTATGGATGACGGTGTAGGAGAAGAACAGGAACCACCGCCCACAGGGCACTGGACAACCACCTCATCATATGATATATACATGGTGGACACCCCTAAAGAAAGCGATGGCAATAAGGCAACGGAGGATAATCCCCTCGAGAACCGATCTAAGCACCGGCATCATCGGCTCCGCTCTAAGCCCCGCCATAGCAAAAGCAGCAATACCAACACAAGAGACAATAACACCGCGGACAGTGCCGAAGACGAAGACAATCCCCTCCAGCCAGGCTTCGAGCGGGAGGATGGGCAAGCCAGCCCTAAGGAACAGGCGGCAGACGGAGAATCAGATGATGACAATTACATGCCCCTCTCCGACGATGAGGCGAGCCTTGACGACAAAGAATTTATCGTGCCTGAGGATCCCGTCGAGCAGGAGCGCTTCAAGCGCTGGCTTATAGCCACATCAAAAAGCCTGAAGAAAAAGCAAAAACAGCTTCAAGCTGATCAAGATCTGCTAGCGGATAGATGGACCGAGGTCTTCGCGGCCGAGGAATCCGAACTCAAGCGACCAACCAAAAGTTACCCAAAGCACAGGTTGCTACCCCAACTCGAGGAGGAAGCATTAAAGCCTACGCTCCCAGTGTATGATGCGCCTGACCGACCACCGCGTGGCCTAGACAAAGCGGTATCTCAGGCCGTAGTCCAGCCCGCGCCCCGTCGCTAGTTAAACAAAAATACCAAGGCTTGGGGTAACACACAGGACCTGCGAGACGTATTGGAAAACAAGGCAGGACATGCAAGATCGATCTACGGATCACGGGGGCGCGCCCCAACGCGTGAAGATGACCGTCACACCGGGTATACTAAAAGCAAATCCGACCGGGCCGAATACAGCAGAGAAGACTCGTATGAACTGCATCGTGATATAGCCCGGCACAGAGGCGCCGCACACCCCCTATGCTTCACTGATGAAGTAATGGATCACGAACTCCCAGAAGGTTTTTAACCTGTGAACATTGAATCATATGATGGTACAACAGACCCCGCGGTATGGATAGAGGATTTCCTCCTCCACATCCACATGGCCCGCGGTGACGATCTACATGCCATCAAGTACCTCCCATTAAAACTCAAAGGACCTGCTCGGCATTGGCTCAATAGCCTACCGGAAAACTCCATTGGCAGTTGGGAGAATTTGGAGGACACATTCCTTGACAACTTCCAGGGCACTTATGTGCGACCACCGGATGCCGATGACTTGAGTCACATAACCCAACAGCCAGGGGAATCAGCCAGGAAATTTTGGACTCAGTTCCTAACTAAAAAGAACCAAATTGTCGATTTTCCGAATGCTGAGGCCTTAGCGGCATTTAAACATAACATCCGCGACGAGTGGCTCGCCCGACACCTCGGCCAAGAAAAGCCGAAATCCATGGCAGCCCTCTCGACACTCATGACCCGCTTTTGTGCGGGCGAGGATAGCTGGCTGGCTCATAGCAACAACACATCAAGAAACCCTGGCAATTCAGATGCCAAAGATAGCAACGGCAGGCCATGTCGCAACAGACACAAGCGCCGCAACAACGCCGACAACACCGAAGACACGACAATTAATGCCGGATTCAGTGGCTCTAAATCCGGTCAGCGGAAAAAGCCGTTCAAAAGAAGCAATCCGGGCCCGTCTAGCTTGGACAGCATACTGGATCGTTCGTGTCAAATTCACGGCACCCCCGATAAACCAGCCAACCACACCAACAGAGAATGCTGATGTTCAAACAGGCCGGCAAGTTGAATGTCAAAAACAAGGAAAAGGGGCTGCATAGCAACGACGAGGAGGAGCCCTGGCCGCCGAACACAGGAGGACAGAAGAAATTTCCTCCCCAAGTGAAAACGGTAAACATGATATACGCAACCCATATTCCCAAACGGGAATGGAAGCCTGCACTGAGGGACGTCTATGCGATGGAGCCAGTCACCCCAAAGTTCAACCCATGGTCTTCTTGTCCGATCACCTTCGATCGCAGGGACCACCCCACCAGTATCCGTCATGGCGGTTCTGCCGCATTGGTCCTTGACCCCATCATTGACGGATTTCACCTCACTCGGGTCCTTATGGACGGTGGCAGCAGCCTGAACCTGCTCTATTAGGATACAATGTGCAAAATGGGTTTAGACCCCTCGAGGATCAAACCCACCAAAACCACCTTTAAAGGTCTCATCCCAGGTGTAGAGGCCTATTGCACGGGCTCAATAACACTGGAAGTAGTCTTCGGATCTCCGGACAACTTCCAAAGCGAGGATCTAATCTTCGATATCGTCCCCTTCTGCAGTGGCTATCATGCACTGCTCGGATGAACCGCATTTGCCAGATTCAATGCGGTACCGCATTATGCATACCTCAAGCTCAAAATGCCATGACCTCGCAGGGTTATAACAGTTAATGGAAACACAGAACGCTCGCTCCGCACGGAGGAGCACACTGCAGCCCTCGCAGCAGAAGCGCAAAGCAGCCTTATGAGGCAAACCGCCAATTTGGCAAAAAAGACCTCAGACACCTTCAAGCGAGTTCGGGCTATCCTACAAGAGGATTGCAAGGCACCTTTAGAGCTCGCCTAGCAATTAGGCCTCCGTCCTAGTCCCAATCAAGCGGCGAAATTTTTGCCGTGCGTACATAATTACGCACTCAAGAAACCATGGGCATAGGCCGAGGCACCGCCATGGCACGGCCCACAATGCGGATCAACCGCTTCAGGACCCGTATACCTTTAACATTTTCTTCCTTTCAGGCCCCTATTCTCTGAAGGCCCTCTCCGATCGTCTGATTATCGGACCCATCACGGGAAGGAAACACCAAGGAAGCAAGAAGCTTTAACGTACAAGGGAATCCTCAGGTGGTCTGTGATAACGATCGATATACCTGTTTTGCATACCCACAGGTAGCTTGGCGTTGGATAGGACATGTCAAATAGTCCTATTTTTTACTTATTAAACTACATGCATGCATACGCTTTGACGTATCATTTACATAACAATGTACAACATCAGCTCATTATTGCATTCCTTTATCTTTTTTTCTTTTCTTGTCTGCTTACTTACGACAAGTCGCACCCGTACATTTGGATACGACCAGTGCGCCAGGGGCTTCAGTATACCCCATAACACGGCATGAAAAGTTCGAACACTTTCGACAGTGCGGCATCCCGAACTTATAGCATTATATGCATCAGCTCCGAATCATGTCTTGGGTCAAATGTTGGGTTTGCCCGGCTCCCATGTTTTGGTACCTTACGTTCCGCTATATCATCTAAGGTAGCACTGGGAGAACTACTGTGATTGTGTCATGGTTCTTCTGGACGAGCACCTCAGTAGAGAAAGCCGAAAACTGACTGTCATGATGTGGCGAGAGCTGGTCGCTGTTCAAGAGGTCTCAAATCCTTAAAGATTTTTCCGCTTTGGGAAAGGAGTCGGCCTTGTTCGATTTAGGCGTACATAGCGCCCCATGTCCGACCTTCCGAATACTAGGGGCTTCGCCAAAACTTTAAATTGTAGACTTCTATGGCTAAGTGAGAGTGATAAAGCTTTATAGTCCGATTGCCTGGTTCATTGTGCTGAACACCTCCTTCGAAGGACCCAAAACTGGGATAAAGAGTGATCAGGTTTATCCTGAACACCTCAGTACTCGTTACATGGGGGCAGAAGACGACGACTGGCCAACACTCAAATTTTATAAACGGCCGCATAGAAGGTAATATTTTAAATCAACAAGCATTACATAGCGCACATAAACTCGTTTCACATTACAGGATCACATGAGTACATTCATTCAAATATTACATCCTTAGCACATTCCTCTGCCACAAGGCGAGCACCCTTCAGGACACTGTCATAATACTTTTCGGGGCGGCGATGCTCCTTGCCCTCCGGCGGCCCCTCCTTCACCAGCTTTTCGGCGTCCATCTTAGCCCAGTGCACTTTTTCCCAGGCAAACGCCCTGCACGCACCCTCAATGCAGACGGACCACTTTATGACTTCAAACCGTGGACAGGCGTTAACAAGCCGCCTTACCAGGCCGAAATAACTGCCAAGCAGGGGCTCGCCAGGCCACATCCGGACTATGAGGTCCTTCATGGCCAGTTCGGCCGCCTTGTGAAGCTCGACCAGTTGCTTCAGCTGGTCTCTCAAGGGCATCGGATGTTCGGTCCCAGTATACTGAGACCAGAACAACCTCTCTGTCGAGCCCCCTTCCTCGGCCCGATAGAACTCCACGACATTTGACACACTACTGGGTAGATCTGCGAACGCTCCTGGAGAGCTCCAAATTCGGGTATGTAAAAGGAAAGTTTCCTTCACATGCTTGCTTTGCATAAAGAATGCCTTATCCGCCGCTATCTTCCTGACCGCCTCAATCTCCTGGAGGGCCTTTTGGGCTTCGGCCTTGGCATTTCGTCCATTCTCGAGGGCCTTCACAAGCTCGGA
This sequence comes from Triticum aestivum, assembly GCF_018294505.1. Classification (NCBI taxonomy): domain Eukaryota; kingdom Viridiplantae; phylum Streptophyta; class Magnoliopsida; order Poales; family Poaceae; genus Triticum; species Triticum aestivum. The sequence continues at coordinate 309,014,688 of NC_057800.1, read as the reverse complement.
CTCTTGCGTCCTAGAGCCATGCTCCAAGGACTCGTACTTCTTGACAAACTCCTGGAGCTCTTGCTGAACCTTGCTGACTTGGGCCTCTTGCTTCTCGCACTCGGCGCGCTCCTTGGCCGCTTTGCCTTTGGCCTCGGACAGTGCCTTCTTCAGGGTTGCCACTTCGGTCGTGGCCCCTAGCAAAATTCACGACGATCCTATGATCTAACAACTAGTTTCCTTTTTCTTTATAAATAAACAGATGAGGTATCACTTACCTTTGTTCTCTTCAAGCTGCCTCTTGGTAAGGCCGAGCTCTTCCTCGGACCGCTCAAGGTCCCGCTTCAGTGCGGAGACCTCCGCCGTGTGAGCGGCAGCGGCTAGCAGTGAAGCCTGCTTATTCACATAGACATATTCTGATTAGACTCTTGTGATTATTATTTGATCCTCTGTTCGGCCTTTCTTCCGAACACCAAATAGAGCATCAGGGGCTACTGTCTATGCTGTGACATTTTCTCATAATTTGATTACTTACCTCTAAGCGTGTTAGGAGGCTGGCACGGGCTTCAGTCAGTCCGCTTTTGGCGGACTGAACCTTCTTGACCACCGCACTCATGGTAGTGCGGTGCTCTTCGTCAATGGAAGCGCCGCGAAGCGCTTCCAGCAAACTGTCCGATGCCCCTGGATGGACAGAGGCCATCGGCACAGACTTGCTGCCCCCTGCATTAGAGCCCATGGGAGTCTTGCCCCTCGTGCGCCCAGCGTACGGAATGTTGCCTTCGGGTGCTTAAGGAACTATCTACCCTTGGTTCAGTACCCTTTGAGACAACACCTCGACGTCATCCGTAGGGCGGGGGGAGGAGGCGGTCGGGAGTGAATCACTGTTCATCTTCGACGGGCCCAAAGTCTCATCCGAAGAGGATACGTCGATACGGGCTTTGGGTGGGTTGCATGATCATGTTCGGCATGATAAGAAGTAATAAAATAAAACATATGAAGAACTATTATGGGGCTTGTCCCTGGGTAACCACTCCTCGTCGCTAAAAGTAGCCACCGTGGAGCAGTCCGGAAGGAGAGTCCTTCCCTTCTTGGACCCTTCGGCTTCCCCTGACAGGGCGTCCTTCCTTTTCTTATCTCCCCCCGCTGGGGGGGGGGGAGAACTTTCCTCTTCCTCCTCGTTTTCGTGGGAGGAGGGCGCCTTGGTGTTATCGAACGATGAGTCCGATACGACCATGCACCGGAGACCTTTCCTGGTCCCCGTGGCCTTCTTCTTGGCCTTCTTCTCCGGTGCCTCATAGGGCGCCAGAGCTAGCATCTCCGTTAAGAGAGCCCTTGCTGGATCCTCAGGTAGTGGGGCCGGACAATCGATCCGCTCCGCTGTCGCGACCCATTCCTGTTAAATGGCATGGAGGCTTAGATCCCCCACATGATTATACTGGGAAAGAAACATCTTATGAGATATAAGGAGCTTACCGGATTGGCAGGGCGCTTTGCGCTGAGTTCGCGATCCTCGGTAAGGGGAGGAGACACCTCTGTGGACTTGAACAGCACCCTCGGATGTCCTGGTGTGTCGTGTCGAAGAGCTCTCGCAGCGTCTGGTGCTTAGCCGGATCGAACTCCCACATATTGAATTCCCGTCTTTGACACGGGAGGATCCGACGGAACAGCATGACCTCGACCATGTTGACAAGCTTGATTTTCTTGCTTATCATGTTTTTAACACAGTTCTGGAGTCCGGTCAGCTCTACCGATTAACCCTGGGATAGGCCCTTCTGTTTCCAAGAGGTGAGCCACGTGGGGATGACGGATCGAAATTCGGGGCCGCCACCCAGTTGGTGTCGTGCGGCTCGGTGATGTAGAACCACCCCGATTGCCACCCCTTCACTCTCTCCACATAGGAGCCTTCGAGCCAGGCGACGTTGGGCATTTTTCCCACCATGGCGCCTCCGCACTCCGCTTGCTAGCCGACCACCACCTTCGGTTTAACGTTGAAGGTCTTCAGCCACAGGCCGAAGTGAGGCTTGATGTGGAGGAAGGCCTCGCACACGACGATAAACGCTAAGATGTTGAGGATGAAATTGGGGGCTAGATCATGGAAGTCCAGCCCGTAGTAGAACGTGAGCCCACGAACAAATGGGTGGAGGGGAGATCCCAACCCGCGGACAAAATGGGTAAGGAATACAACCCTTTCACAGGGTTCGAGGGTAGGGACGATCTACCCTGCGTCTAGGAGCCAGTGCACGATATCCGCGGCTGGGTATCCGGATGAGGATCGCAGGGAGCTATCGTGGGCCGGACTGCAATGACAAGATTAAACCATATAAAATACCATAAGATGGAGAGCCCGGATAAATGGACGTGTGCGGGTTCTTAGTACTCACGATGCCGCCAGGGGCTTGTTCCGGGGGCGTCGCTTCGGACTGCTGTCGACGTCCCATGCGGAGCCACCCGCGAGAGGGCCATTCCCCTTCTTGGGCGCCTCCGCTTCAAGATTTGTGGACGCCGCCCTCTTCTTCCTCCCCCCATTGGGGGAGAGTCGCTCTCCTCCTCCTCATCATCGTCGTCTTCGGCGTCGGAGGAGAGGGTCTTGTCTTCGGACGTCATGTCCGAAGCGCCCTTGCGGCGGGGACCACTCCGGACATCCTTGGCCTTCCCCTTGGCCTTCTTCTCCGGCGCCTTATAGATCCCCAGTACCAGCATCTTCGCTAGACGCGGGATGACTGGTTCCTCGGGCAGCGGAGTCGGACACTGGATCCACTTCACCCTCTCCATCCATTCCTGAAGAAGCAATGATAATAAAAGCTCAGATATCATCCTTGAGACAAGCAAGTAGAGGATATGTTAAAAAACATACCTCATTGGCGAGGTGGTTAATGCCGTGCCCGCGGTCAGAGTCTGTGGCCGACAGTGTCTCGTTGCCCTTGAAGAGCAACTTCCAGGCATCTTCATGAGTGGTTTCGAAGAGCCTCTTCAGGGTATGGTGCTTCTTCGGATTGAACTCCCATAAAGGGCAACTTTGGCTTTGGCATGGGAGGACCTGACGAACCAGCATCACCTAGATTACGTCGATGAGCTTGATGTCTTTATCCACCATGCTTTGAATGCGCGTTTGCAGCGCTATCAGCTCGTCTGATGAGGACCAATTTGGGCCCTTCTCAACCCAGGAGGTAAGTCGCATTGGAGCGCTGGAGTTGAATTCGGCAGCCACGGCCCAGGTGCATCGCGGGGTTCTATGATGTAGAACCACTATTTCTGCCATTCCTTTGCAGTCTCCATGAAAGTGTCTTTTGGCCAGGAGACATTGGTCAGCTTGCTCACCATGGCGCCTCCGCACTCCGCGCCATCCACCACCGTTGGCTTCACATTGAAGACCATGAGCCACAGCCCGAAGTGGGGTTGGATGCGGAGGAAGGCCTCACACACGATGATGAACGCCGAGATGTTGAGGAAAGAGTTTGGGGCTAGATCATGGAAGTCTAGCCCATAATAGAACATCAGCCCGCGGACAAAAGCATGGAGTGGAAACCCTAGCCCGCGGAGGAAATGAGGGATGAATACCACCCTCTCGTTGGGATCCGGTGTGGGGACGACTTGCCCTGGGCTGGAAGACGGTGGGCAATTTCCTTCGCCAGATACCAGGCCGCCTGAAGCTCGGTAATGTCCTTCTCCTTGACGGAGGAGGCCATCCACTTGCCTTGACCTCCGGATCTAGACATGGTTGAGTGCTTGGTCGAGTGGGAAGGAGGAGAACTTGGGTGCGAGAGCTCAAGTATGGAAGGGCAGAGAAAGAGAGAAGGGATGGGAGAAGAAGGGGAATTCTTATCCCCCTATAAAGGCAGTGAATATCGAACACCTCCCCACTCTCCCTAAAAACTCACCTATTCCCAAGGGATGTGTAAACGGCATGGTTGGGTTACCCACAACCGTATTGATGAGAATCCCGTGATAAGGGTACACGATCTCTGCTTTGACAAGATGTGCCAATGGAAACCGCATCTCGAAACACGGAACGACAGACAAAAACGGTTCAATATAATGGCCAGATAGACGTGATGTCATCTTGTGAAAAAGTTGTCAGTAGATGGGGACTCGTGAAATATTATATTCCCTACAGTCATGTGTGGTACTTGTGTTAAAGATCCGGACACCTTCGTTTTATCCGAAGACTATCTTGGAGTATTCGTAAAGTGGAACCCGCCTTGCAATGCCGAAGACAATCTGCGCGCCGGACACATTGTCATTGAAGCCTGGTTAAGGGGCTACTGAGGGATTCCTGGACTAAGGGGTCCTCGGGCGTCCGACCTATTTGATATGGTCCAGACACTTGGGTCGTGAAGATACGAAGACCAAAGACTCTACCCATGTCCGGATGGGACTCTCGTTGGCGTGGAAGGCAAGATTGGCGACCAAATATGAATATTCCTTTCTCTGTAACCGACCTTGTGTAAACCCTAGGTCCCTCCTGTGTCTATGTAAACTGGAGGGCTAGGTCCATAGATAGACCCTCATAATCATAGTCAGGCTAGACTTTTAGGGTTTAGCCATTACGATCTCGTGGCAGATCAACTCTTGTAATACTGATATTCATCAAGATCAACCAAGCAGGAAGTAGGGTATTACCTTCATAGAGAGGGCCTGAACCTGGGTAAACATTGTGTCCCCTGTCTCCTATTACCATCGATCCTAGACGCACAGTTCGGGACCCCCTACCCGAGATCCGTCGTTTTTGACACCGACAGCGGGATTGAATTTGATTTCTCTGGATGTGCCGAAGAAACTCCAAATTCTAGATGAGGACTTGAAGAAAACTAGCACTTTCCAAGGGATCAACTAAGGAAGGAGCCAACTGAGGGAAAGATTACCTTGCCGGTAACATTTGGTCGGGAAGTAAACTTCAGAATAGAGAAGATTGTGTTTGATGTTGTTGAACTTCCCATGCCATTCAATGGGATTCTTGGCCAGCCAGCTCTGGCCAAATTCATGGCGGCGTCCCACTAAGCCTAAAACATATTGAATATGCCTGGTGTGGTGGTTCTAAGTCAGACAGTAGATTAGGGGCTATGTAAGAGGAGGCAAGATCCTAGCTACGATGAGGTTGTGCACGCAATATTTACAAGTTCGGGCCCTTTGAGGAGGAAGTAACAACCCTACGGCTCGGTGCCCTGAGGCGGTCGACTAGATTATGCGTGAAATTACAGGGGGTGCAAACCCTTGTCTCGGTGGTTGGGGGTGGGTTATATAGAGTGCGCCAGGAACCCAGCCAGCCCATGTTACAAGGAGTCCAATGTACATAAAGGTGAAGCGTTACTACTAACGCCAGCAATAAAGTCATATAAATGATCATTAACACTACGGAGTGAATGCTTGACTATTGCCATCCTGAGTGACTTTAGATCTTCTGTACTCCGAGTGGTTTCTTGTACGGTCAAGTGACGGTATACTGGTCGAATGGAATTTGGTTATCCTAGTGGAGTTGTTGGTCGAGTGGGTTGCACTCTGAGGTGATTCCAGTCGGTGGAAATTACTGTGCTTTGAATGATGCTGATCTTTGGGTAGTGTCCTTGGGAAGGGCGTCTAGGTCAGGACCATTACCCTACCCTAGGTACATGTCATCGTCATTATCTCCCGAATGGATCGAGGTCCGAGGAAAGAAAGAGGTTGGAGGTAGTTCCGACTCAATTTTTATGCTCCAGAAGCATCTTTCTTAGGAAGGCGAACCATTTTTGAAACTTCAACCTTATTTTCAGTCGTGTTGATCCATTCAAAACTTGTCAAGTGAACTTATATAGGAACGCTTCGAGTGTTGGGGTGGAACGAAATCTTTGGCGTGATTTACTGTGCTACCATCCACGGATCTCACGGATTTGAAATTTTTGGAAGCGCGCGGGGCAGTGTGCGCCGCAGTAATCGCGACGGATTAGGCAAGGGCGCCTCGATTTTCATGCCGCCTTTTTCGCCGCGTTCCAAGCGCACGGCTGTTGCGGAATTTGACATGATTTCTTGGGCCCGCATGTTAGTCACTCGAAAATGGGCAAATAAAAGACTCCATGGACGGTGCGTCTGCACAGCGTTCCCCATTGTCCTTCTTCTCCCTCCGTTTCCACATCACACCCTCCGCCGCTCTCGACACCACTTTACCACTTGTGAGCAGCCCGCGGCGATGGGGAATGACAAGATGACAGCTTTGGAGCGTGCCAAGAAGGTGAAGGTGGCAGCGAAGCCGAAAGGGAAGAAGACGAGTCGGGGGGATCCTCCTCGAGGTCCGGCCTACCGCCCGGCTGGATCCAGGGCGACTGCATCCGCTGCATGATCCAGCTAGAGGACATGGAGGATCTAGCCTCGGGAGGACTGATTCCCCACGGATCTTGGAGGCTCCCTGGCAATGAGACCGAGCCGCAGCCGCAAGAGGGTGAGTGCGTCCTCCTTGCGACCCACGTCGACCATGGATTCTCTCTGCCTCCCCAACCTTTCTTTCGGGGTTTCCTGAACTTCTTCGGTGCCCAACTTCATCAGTTTTCCCCCAACACCATCACCTATCTTGTTGTGTTTGTTTCTACGGGTGAAAACTTCTTGGGCTGTCGCCCGCATTGGGTCTCTTCAAGCATATCTTCACCTGTCGATCTCAGTGGGTGAAAAAAGCTAACCAGAATGACGAGAAGACTCAAGTGATCCAGATGTGCGGAGGCTTGGGTATCCAGATGAGAAGCAAGAGGGATTTTCCAGCTGTGATCCTTCCCGAGTCGGTTAGGGGGTGGCAGTCGACCTGGTTCTACTGCAAGGACCAACCGACTCTGGGTCAGTCGACTGGTCTCTGTCCCTTCTCCATGGAAAGAGTCCAACAGCCCATTTCTTTGAAAGTAACTCCAGCAGAAAAGGCAGAGGTGACTGTGCTGATGGAGCGAGTGGTCCAACTAGTTCGGGACGGCGTGACTTGTATGGACCTGCTGGAAGTGTTTCTCAATCGACGCATCCAGCCTCTCCAGGCCCGCGATCACCCTATGTGGATGTACTCGGGCATTGAGGATACCACTCGGATCCACCCATAGGAGGTCAATGAAGAGATGGTGGAGCTGTGGTTGCAAGGCATCACCGGGAACAAAGATAACCCCCGAGGGTCCAGGAGAGTTCAACCATTCCGCGCTGGCCATGAACCTGAAAAGGTCTGTCTTTTACTGTCGAGTGTTTAACTGTCGAGTGTTTCACTGTCGAGTGCTTCTTTATTCTAATTCATAACTATCTTCATGTCCGACTAATGTCTATGTTACCCTTTGCCTTGCAGGTTTACATTGACACATAATCAATGCCCAATGGAGAGCAGGACCCGGAGGGAGAGGTGAGTGGGGAAGAAAGTGGCGGTTGGAGATCCGATGATGAGGGCGAGGAGGAGAGTGAGGATTCAAGTGATGACGAGGAGGTTGACTCTCCGCCTCACACCGAAAGACGCTCAAAGTAGACTGACGACCCGCGAGTTTCCGTGGCAAGGCAGTTGCGCAGACCTCGAAGCGCACTCAGACTTCCTCCCCTGTTTTGACTGAGAAGGCACCGAAGCAGCCCAAGATTGCGGCCCCCAAGCCTTAGAAGACAATGCCCAAGATAAAGATCAACGTCCCTCTCGCTTCCAGGTAAGTGTTTATTTTTCTCTTTTGATACAAAGACTTTTTAAGTAGATGTCGACTCGCTTCCTGTCTTGATCGAGTGAATCCGGGAACTTGCAGTCCTGCTACTTCTGGGACCTCAGTGGACATTTATAGGAATGAGGATGACGCAAAAATGGAAGTTGCGGCCACCTCCATAGCAGGTGTGACAGTGCTACCTTGCCTACACTTTGCCAACTGATTTGCAGGTTGACTGATAAGTTGCGGTCAAAACTTTTGTAGCACCACAACATGTGATTGAACTTCCAGGCGATGACGAAGAAGTGCCACTGAAGCCTATGGAAAGGAGAGGTAGGAGCTCGGGCAGGAAAGCACTGACTGGCAAAACGACATCAGTGCCCGAACCAGTGGTCCAGCAGACTAGAGATCTCAATTGGACCTCCGTTACTTTTGCTGATCCTATGTCGACTGAACGCCCATCAGCGTCAACTGCCCAAGACCCTGCTTCAGCTGTTCAACCTCATGGCTCAGACCCTTAGGTTGCTGCGACTGTTCCACCATCTCCGCTGTTCGTCACCCATCACGTTCCGGAGGATTAGGCAAGCGTTGCTAGGGAAGCTATACGCCAAGCAAGCCTGATGATGGAGCGGATGAAGACGGTGCATGAGACCAGCCAAGCTGCCTATGACGCTAGTGCAGCTCTCCAAGCCAACGTCCAGGTTAGTTGATTTCTAACTGACCCTCTAACTTGATGCTTGAGAACTGCTGTTTTCTTATTCATAAGATGTCTGTGGATGATCGTTTTCACACTTTCAAACTTCATGCGCATCCGTTCACCCACTGGGTGCATTCTATTATTTCACAATCTTTTTCACTTGGGTCGACGTCGAGTGAACTTCCACATTAGTGGGGGCACGCAGAGTGCACCCACTGGGTGTAGTCCCAGAGACTACTATTGAATGTTTGATTCTGCAGTAGTCTTAGAATTCTTTTGACTCAGAAGCAAATAATCTTTGATTCTATCCACTGATATATCTTATTTACTAACTTCAGAAATCCCGTGAGCTCATATCCCAATTTGCTGAATTTGAGAGGAAGCAAATCCAGCTCAATCTTGACTAGGAGTTGGCCAAGCAGAACTTGCAGAAGGCCAAAGACGAAACAGCTGGTATGGAAGGTAAAAACTTGTCGATTGTGAGATTGGACTATCTCTCGAGTCATCTCCTCGTTCTTCTTTCTGAACCGAGTGTTTTTTGTTATATATATATATATATATATATATATATATATATATATATATATATAGAAAATGAGGCAGGCTCTGGCACAGAAGGACCTTATTCTTGCCGCAACACAGAAGGAGGCCCACGAGAAAACAGCACTCGCCGATAAGAAGCTGGCTTCAGTTGGGGCGTTAGAGGAAGACAACGCCAAGCTGAAGACTGCTCTTGCCGATGCTATCAAAGAAGTGACCCGTCTGAAGAAGGACAAAGTAGCCTTGAACGACAAGATTGAAGATCTCTCTCGGAAGAGAAATGACCTGGAAGCTTATCTTGGGGGACTCGCCCAGAAGTTATTCCCCATGCTTGAAGGTGTTTCCTCTTGGTGGGCTGGTTTTTCTTAACCTGTTGTTGGTTTCCTAGTCGGTTTTTTGACTCATCATTTTGCTGTTCAGAGTTTTGTCAGAACTTTGAAGAAGAGACTGGTCGGATCGAGACGAACTTGGATCCCATCAACTCTTCCATTCAGGACGAAGCCGCCATGAACATGCTCCGACTGGAATCTCGTCCCACCAGTGTCGTGGATTATCTGGCTCGACTGAAGGTGGCGGTTTCCCGAGTTTACACGGTGCTCTGGCCGAAGGAGAGATTCCAGAATGACCTCGAGTCTCTGATGAATCGACTCAACGAAATTCCCGGCCGAGTGCAAGAATGGAAGAAGTCTTTCGCCCGACGTGGTGCTGATGTGACTCTGTGCCTGGTCTGTGTTCACTGTAAGGAGGCCAAGGAAGAGAAGCTGGCAGCGCTCAAAGTCGCCAACAACAAACACCGCCAGTTTCAGTCCTTCATGGAGAGCTTCATTGAAGCGGCCACTCGCATTGCAGACGGAATCAACTTGGATGAGTTTGTCGAGCCAGCCAGTCCTCCTCCAAAAGAGTGAACAAACTTTAAGTCTTAATTCAATTTTCCTCGGAATGTCGAGTGGTTTTGTAACCGTTAAAACTCCTTCGGGCCGGATGCCCAAGCACTTTTATCTGCGGTTCTAAACCTTGCGAGATTTATCTAAACTTTGTTTCTCTTTGAATACATTTGCCTTCACCTTTGTTGTTTTTGAATCTCTTGACTCTGTGATGCAGCTCAGTCGAGTGGATCATGGACAAGGGCACCTGGTGCCGTCCACGACTTGCACCTTGTCGTCCTTGCAGATCGGGATAGAGCGAACGTTATACTTGTGTCGCAGCTGCGTTGAGTGGGTCATGGACAAGAGCGCTAGGTGTTGTGCATGACCTGCACCTCGTCGTCCTTGTGGATCGGAATGGAGCGGACATTATACATGTGTCGCAGCTCCGTCGAGTTGGTCATGGACAAGAGTGCTACGTGTTGTGCATGACCTGCACCTCGTCGTCCTTGCGGACCGGAATGGAGCGGACGTTATACTTGTGTCGCAGCTCCATCGAGGGGGTCCTGGACAAGAGTGCTAGGTGTTGTGCATAACCTGCACCTCATTGTCCTTGCGGATCGGAATGGAGCAGACGTTATACTTGTGTCGTTGTCCCGTCGAGTGGGCCAGGGACAAGAGCACTAGGTGTTGTGTATGACCTGCACCTTGTCGTCCTTGCGGATCATGATGGTTTTTAGCTTAGGCGAGTGTGAGACTGCACCTAAACCTCCGAGTGGGAGGGTTGCTTTCCACTCGGCAGGATTTTTTTTTAAACTTAGGAGAGTACGAGACTGCGGATAAGCCCCCGAGTGGGAGGATTTCCCTCCACTCGGTAGGATTTTTTTAAACTTAGGCAAGTACGGGACTGCAGCTAATCCCCCGAGTGGGAGGATTGCTCTCCACTTGGTAGGATTTTTTACACTTGGGAGAGTATGGGACTTCAACTAAGACCCCGAGTGGGAGGATTTCTCTCCACTTGGTAGGATATTTTAAACTTAGGCGAGTACGGGACTGTAGCTAAGCCTCTGAGTGGGAGGATTGCTCTCCACTTAGTAGGATTTTTTAAATTTAGGCGAGTACGGGACTGCAGCTAAGCCCCCGATGTAACACCCACAATGCGGCTATATCTCCCACGTGTCGGGGTAAAACTTAGAGGCATAGCCGCATGGTAGGTTTGTCGCAAGAGGGGTAATCTTCACACAAATCCCATGTACTGAATTAGAATGGGATAAAGAGTTGGCTTACAATCGCCACTTCACACAAATACAAGTTAAACATACATCATACAGAGTACAATCAAGGTCCGACTACGGATCCAAAATAAAGAAAGACAACCCCAAATGCTAGAGCCCCGATCGTCCCAACTGGGCTCCACTACTGATCAACAGGAAACGAAACAACACAACGAACAAGATCTTCATTGAGCTCCCACTTGAGCTCGGTTGCATCATCTGCACTGGAATCATCGGCACCTGCAACTATTTGGAAGTATCTGTGAGCTTATGGGTAGGAAAGGGGTAGTGAGGTGGAGCTGCATCAAGTACTAAGCATATATGGTGAATAACTTACGCAAATAAGAGCGAGAAGAGAAGCAGCGCATGGTCGAGAAGCTAAAAGTGATCAAGAAGTGATCCCCAAACTAATTACGTTCAAGCACAACACAAGAACCGTGTTCACTTCCCAGACTCCGCCGAGAAGAGACCATCACGGTTTTCGGATGTGGGGTTCCGGTAAACCCTTAAGGTTTGAACACTGGGGTGCGCAAAGTCTTTCCCTCCTACCGATCAATGCTCTAGCTCGCTAAGATCTTGCGGACGAACTCGACGAACTCACAACACAGAAAGACACGGGGTTTATACTGGTTCGGGCCACCGTTGTGGTGTAATACCCTACTCCAGTGTGGTGGTGGTGGATTGCCTGTTGGGCTGATGATGAACAGTACAAGGGGAAGAACAGCCTCCTGAGGTTGAGGTGTTCTTGTGCGTATAAACTTGTGGTGTGTAGATTCCCTCAAGGTAAGATGAGATACCCCCTACTATGGTGGTGGCTAGTCCTATTTATAGAGGCCCTGGTCCTCTTCCCAAATATTGAGCGGGAAGGGAGCCAACAATGGCGGGCTAATTTGAAGGGGGACAACTAGTACAAGCTATCCTGACAAAAGGTATTCTACACCAGTGAAAGGCTCTGGGATGACGCCGTCTTGGGCTCCACAATGACCTTCGCCTTGCCGTCCGCCTGGTCTTGGTCTTGTTGCACCGAAATAGCAACCTTTGCCTGAGGCCTCGGTACTCCGCGGCTGCGCTTGCCTCCTTTGCACCAAAGGGGAAACAAGGATGCTGCATGGTGGCTTGCCTCCTTTGCACCTCTGGGGCCTCGTGAGGTTTGCCCTGACTTGATATCACCGCTCCTCGCGAGCCTGCCTGGCTAGGCCACTCTAGAGGAGGTCTTGCATCATCCGCCTCGCGAGGCTTGGCCCCTCGCGAGGGTCTTGGGTGCCTTGTTGGTGAAGGTGGGCCGTACGGCCTGCTACTTGACCACGCCGCGGGCCGCAGGCAGGCAAGTCTGGGGACCCCCGTTCCCAGAACGCCAATAGTAGCCCCTGGGCCCAAGGTGCGTGCGAGCTTGGCTTCACGGCGAAGCCAAGGGTCAAGTTCGGAGCACCGCGGGCCCCAAAAGCCTGGGGCCTCGGTTGACGTGTGGCTGTTGATTGGACGTGGGCGTCTCTGCTTCCCCATGCTGCCTCGACAACTGCACGACTTGACAAGTCCCTGCGACATGCAAGGGAATCCATCATTACCTACGATCGTGGGAGGTGCCGGTTGGCCTTATTTTGCTATAAATGAGGGAGGGCTTAGCCCCTGTCGCCCATATCTTCCTCGCTTGCTTGCTTCTTCTTTGCTTCATTGCTTGCAGTGCCTCTGATGGCGCCGCGTAGGAAGTTCTCTGCCGCCGAGAAGGGGAAGGCCCCTCGCGAGGGCCCCGGTTCCCCGGTGCCCAAGTGCGGTCGCGGCCGTTCGTGCAAGCATGCTGCGACCCCCGCCGTGGCCCACCATCGAGGCGGCGCCGCGGCACGCGGAGGGGACCGTCCCAACCATGGCGGTCCAGCTGACAAGGGGAGGCGCGCGATGGCGGCGCGACCTCCCCGCCTGCGCTTCCATTCAGCGGAGGTGTTGCCGGAGTTCGTTCTCTGGTCGGAGAACCTGGCCGGCAACTGGCTCCAGCTTCCGCGCTTTCTTGTCGATGAACTGCCGGCCCCTGGTCCAGGCGGGCCCTGGTTGCAGGCGGATGGTTGCTGCAGCAGGGCCTCTAGTTTCGCGGTCGAGACTTCCACCGCGGGCCAAATAGCCCTAGCCCGCGGCTGGTGGACGTTCACCCACGCGCACGGCCTGGGCAGGCTGTGCACGCTCCACTTCAGATATGACGGTGGGTCGACCCTCCATGTGAGGGTGTTCAGGGAAGAGGGTCGCCGCGCTGGGTGCTGCCCCAAGACGAATGACGGTGAGGAGGTGCTCGGCCTTGGTGACGGTCACGATGAGGATAAGGGCGAGCCTGCCCTCGGCGGCGACCGCATCTCTTCCAGCTACGGCGGCTCTTCCTTACGTGACAGCTCCAGCAGCAGTGGCTATGACCAGCCGCCGCGCCGCCGTGCCCACTTTGAAGGAGGCAGCGGGTCATCTCATCGCCGTGCCTCCGTGAAGCGCGAGGAGGGGTCTGGCTAGGCTCGGGGCGTTGCTAAGGGCCTGCCTCCGCGGATTGCTGAAACGCCACTTTGTTTAGCCTTTTCCTTTTTCCTTGCATCAGAAAATGAAACCAGTATGGGCCTAGAGGGGCGTGTATCGAACTGTGGTTCTTGGTTAATGCAACGTGCGTGCTATTCCCATGTCATGTTGTTATTTTGCGCAAAAGGTAACTTAACCTGGCGCGTTAGGGACGCCCTTTCCTTCACGAGATGTCTGCGTTTTCTTAGAAACTGCAAAAAATTGTTAGGGGGTGCGCTAGTGGATTTGCCGTTTACCCAAACCTTGACTTGGCGCTTCGTATCACGGTACCCGAGGGGCACAGATTAGGAGAGATGTGCCAGCTTTCAGGCTTGAACGAGGGTGACTCGCAAAAAGGCAGAGAGAAGAAAAATGCTCGCGAGGGCACCTACCTAGCCCCCTCGCGAGGTATGCGAGAGAGAGAGATCATGAGCAAACCAGAGCCGAAAAACACGGTAAAAGGCGAAGGAACCAAATCAGGATGGAACGCCAAGGGAAAACTTGATTAAGGAGAAGCGAGCCAACTTCGGAAAGCAAATGAAAAGCCGCGTCCGGCACCTAATCTAGTCTTCAAGTCTTCTCACCAGCGCGGAGCTAAGTGCTGTCCACTAGGCGTGGGAGGGAGCCCTAGGGCCTGAGGCCGATGCTCCTGAGACTCCGGTGCGTGTATAGCCCCAACTCATTATTACGTGAGAGTGTCACGGGCGGCGATTCTTCACAGGCACCGGGCCTTCTTCACAGGCTCTGGGCCTTTCTTCACAGGCTCTGGGCCTTAGTTCACAGGCTCTGGACCTTGCTTCACAGGCTCTGGGCCTTGCTTCACGGGTAGAGCCTCTGGAGGTGCTGGATGTTCTAGGCGTTTTGGATAGGTGTCCCTTCTTGCGTCTCCAGGCGCACCGCGCCAGGCCTGGAGATGTGGACGACCCTGAACGGGCCCTCCCACATGGGTGAAAGCTTGTGCAACACTTCCTGGAGAGGATCCGCCTCAGGACCAGGTCACCCGTCTCAAGCGTCCTAGAGCGAACATTGCGGCAGTGGTAACGCCGCAGCGCTTGCTGGTACCTTGCCGCCCTTAATGCAGCTTCGCGATGACGTTCCTCCCCCAGCACGAGATCCATCCCCGCATGGTGTCCTGCTACGTTTCATCGAATGCCAGAACACGCGCAGAGCGATGCTTGACCTCGTGAGGGAGGACTGCTTCAGCTCCGTAGACGAGGAAGAACAGAGTCTCGCCCGTTGGCTTGGTAGCGGTGGTGCGTATGGACCACAACATGGAATGGAGCTTGTCGTGCCAGCCCCTGCCGCAGGCCTCCAGCTTCTTCTTGAAGGTCCTGGTCTAGAGGCCCCTCAGGACCTCAACATTGGCGCGCTCAGCCTGACCATTGCTCTTGGGGTGGGCCACCGAAGCGTAGCAGACCTGCGTTCCAAGGTTAGCACAGTAGGGTTTTAAAGATGTTACTAGTAAACTGCGAGCCGTTATCTGTGATAATACGGTTGGGGACCCCAAAGTGGCTCACGAGGCCCTTGATGAACTTGATAGCAGAGCTGGCTAGAACGGTTTTGACGGCTTCCACTTCCGCCCATTTGGTGAACTTGTCGATGGCGACATAGAGATAACGGTAGCCCCCTGGCGCTCGTGGGAATGGGCCTAGGATGTCTAGCCCCCAGACCATGAACGGCCACGTGAGCAGGATGGTTTGGAGGCCCTGAGCAGGCTGATGGATTTGCTTGGCGTGGAATTGGCAAGCTTCGCAGGATTTCACTAGCTCGGCTGCATCGTTGAGTGCTGTGGGCCAATAGAATCCGCTGCGGAAGGCCTTGCCGACGAGGGTCCGCGATGATGAGTGATGTCCACAATCCCCGCCGTGTATGTCAGTCAGCAGCTCCCTCCCTTGATTGCTAGAGATGCAGCGCAGCGTGACATCGTTCGGCCGTTTCTTGTACAACTCGCCATCTTGAATGCAGTATGCCATGGCCTATCGGGCCATGTGCTCCGCGTCCTCTTCCTTCTCCGGCAGTGTCCCGTGCAGCAGGTACTCCTTGAACTCCTTGGTCCAGCACTCCTCCTGGGGCTTGAGCGCCAAGAGTAGCCGAGCTCCTGAGGTCGGGATGCAAGCTGGTGCTCCCATGGCCGAGGGCTATGGGAGCACCTCCCGAGGGTGAGTCGAGCTTGAAAGAGGTAGCATAGCTGATGGCTTGAAGAGCCGCTCTTCGAAGACGCCGGGCTCTTGCGGTTGCTGCTTGGATGCTCTCTTGGCGATGTCGTTGGCTTCCTTGTTGCTGCCCCGGGGCACGTGTTGCAGCTCCAAGCTTGAGAACTGCTTTTCCATCTTGCGCACCTCCGCAAGGTAGGCCTCCACGTGCTCGTCCTTTCGCTCGTACACTTTGTTGGAGAAGTTGACGAGGAGCTGCGAGTCGCCCTTGATGGTAAGGCGCCTCACCCCTAGAGCCGCGCAGCCTTCAGGCCGGCTATGAGGCCTTTGTATTCTGTCATATTGTTGGAGACCTTCTCACCGTGCTGGAAGCAGAGTTGCACGGCGTAGTAAAGCTTGTCCTGAGTGGGCGAGATGAGCACTGCTCTAGCCCCCGCGCCCTAGTGCGCAAAGGCGCCATCAAAATACATGACCCAGCCGTCTGGTGCCTCACTTCCTGGGGAGGTGGACCGGTCTTCTCCTTCCTCAAGAGCCGGGGCATCTGTCCATTCCGCCACAAAATCGGTGAGCACGGCTCCCTTGATGACCCTGGTGGTGTTGAACTCCAGCTGGAATGCTTGCAGCTCGATGTTCCATTCAGCGACCCTTCTGGCTCAGTTTGGGCTCCTGAGTACCCTTTCCAATGGGTAAGATGAGACGACCTTGATGGGGTACCCCTGGAAGTAGTGTCGCAGCTTGCGCGAGGCCACCAAGAGTGCAAGCAGGAGCTTTTGCGGCATGGGGTAGCGTGCCTTTACGTCTCGCAGTACGGTGCGGATGAAGTATACCGGGTGCTCGATGAGGGCTGGCACACTGTTGAGGCTTGGGTCTTGCGGAGATTGTGGCGTATCCTGAGGTGGAGGGTTTCCTAAGACTTGGCCATCCTCAGGAGTTCCCGCGACGCTGCCCTGCCGAGCTTGATGTTCCGCCGCTGATGGCTCTGGTGTGCCTTCCTGACCCTGCGCTGCATCGGCTCTGGCTTGGCGCGGCACACCCTTGTCTCTGCTCTCCTCCCGAACCGCCACCAGCGCCGTGCTAGCAGAGTACGGGGTGGCGGCGAGGTAGAGTATCAGAGGCTCGAGAGGCCGCGGCGCCACCATCACCGGGGGGCTGGTGAGGTATTTCTTGAGGTCTTGGAAGGCCCGGTCGGCCTCTGGGGTCCACTCGAAAGGGCCTTTCTTCTTCATGAGCTTAAAGAAGGGTAAGGCGCTGTCCCCTAGCTTATAGATGAAATGCCCTAACGCGGTCACTCGTCCTTCCAGCTTTTGCATCTCCTTGAGGGTATGTGGTGGGCTCATGTCTTCGATGGCCTTGATCTTCTTCGAGTTCGCCTCGATCCCTCTATGGGATACGAGAAACCCCGGCAGCTTGCCAGAGGGGACGGCAAACACACACTTCTCCGGGTTAAGCCTCAAGGTCACCCGGCGCAAACTCTCAAAGGTCTCCTCCAAGTCTTGAATCAACGTCCTCGCCTCGCGAGATTTGACCACTATGTCATCAACATAGGCCTCTGTGTTCCTGCCGAGCTGCCGCCCCAAGGCGATGTGCATTAGCCGCTGAAAAGTTGTGCCCGCGTTGCGAAGGCCGAAAGGCATGCAGGTGTAGCAGTACACCCCACATGGTGTCAAGAAGGCCATCTTCTCCACATCCAACACCGCCATCTTGATCTGATGGTATCCAGAGAATGCATCTAGGAAACATAACAAATCACACTCGGCGGTGGAGTCGACGATTTGATCGATGTGCGGAAGGAGGAACGGATCTTGGGGGCAGGCTTTGGTGAGGTTGGTGAAGTCGACGCACATCTGTTCCTTCCCACCTTTCTTCGGTACTACGACAGGATTCGCCAGCCATTCGGGGTATCGAACTTCTCGGATGGTACCTGCCGCCTCCAGCTTGCGTGTATCTTGGATGATGAAGGCCTGCTTCTCAGTGGACTACCGTCTTGCTCGCTGCTTCATGGGGCGTACGTTGGGGCATGCCCTTAGATGATGCTCGATTACCTCTCTCGGGACCCCTACTAGCTGATTGGGCTCCCACGCGAATATCTCCTTGTTCGCGCGCAAAAACCTCACCAAAGCTTCTTCTTGTCCCGGGCCAAGGCCGGTTCCAATGGTGAAGATGGCTCCTGAAGACCCGTCCTCGTTGACCAGCACCTGCTTGGTCTCCGCCTTGTCTTGGGTGAACAGCTGCCTCTTCTTGGTGGGCGAGGTCTCCTTGGCCTCTGGCACACCGGCGCCAGCTGGCTGTGCCGCTGCTGCGGTCTTGAAGGCAAGCTTGAGCGTCGTCACGGCCTCCTTAGTGTCTCCCTTGATGGTGAGGACGCCCTTGCTCCCTGGCATCTTCATGAGGTTGTAGGCCGGGTGAGTCACCGCCATGAACTGAGCGAGAGCCAGGTACCCGAGGATGGCATTGTACGGGAGACCGATGCGGGCGATGTCAAAGTCCACCAGCTCGGTGTGATAGTTGTCTCGCATGCCAAAGGTGACAGGGAGGCGGATCTGCCCTAGAGGGTGAGCAGCTCCACCACCCACTCCTGTCAAGGGCTTGCTGAGGCTGAGCCATTCGAGCGGCACATGAAGAAGGCTGAAGGCTTCCACGGAGAGCAAGTTGAGGTCGGCGCCGCCGTCGATGAGGGTCTTGATGATGGGCACGTTGCAGATGGTGGGCGTGCAGAGCATCGGGAGCATCCCGGAGCCGGCAGTGGAGCCGGGGTGGTCTTTTGAGTTGAAGGTGAGGTCGGCCTCCGGCGCAGCCCAACCCGGCGGAGCCCCCGGGTGCTTGCAAGCTGCCCCAATCTGACGGAAGAAAGGCTTGACGTGGCGATCTGAGGGAGGTGCTTGGGAGCCACCCAGTAGAGCCGCGACTGCGTGGTGTGCCGGCGCCACGTAGCGCGCAGTGAAGAGGTCGCGGAGTTCCCCCCAGGACATCACTATGGATCCCGGGAGGTTGAGCAGCCAGGCGCGCGGCTCGTCGGCGAGCGCCAGGGGGAACAAGTTTGCCATGATCTTGTCGTCGCCTCCGGCTTCGAGGACAGCCTCCTCGTATGCTAGCAGGAACAGCGTTGAGTCTGCCGCGCCATTGTAACGCGACGGCATCTCCGACCTGAATTTGGCCGGCCACCGCACTTGCCGCAGAGCGGGGGCCAGGGCTCGGTACCCAGACTCCCTGCTACTGGTGTTGTCCGCAGAGTTGTTGGCGGGGCACCTGCCATGGGAGTGTAGTGCAGCGGTGCGGGGCGCTGGTTGGTGGAGAGATGCCCCGGCGCACCCCTACCTGGCGCGCCAAATGTTGGATGTGGGGTTCCGGCAAACTCTTAAGGTTCGAACACTGGGGTGTGCGCGAAGTCTTTCCCTCCTACCGATCTATGCTCTAGCTCGCTAAGATCTTGCGGACGAACTCAACGAACTCACAACACAGAAAGACACGGGGTTTATACTGGTTCGGGCCACCGTTGTGGTGTAATACCCTACTCCATTGTGGTGATGGTGGATTGCCTCTTGGGCTGATGATGAACATTACAAGGGGAAGAACAGCCTCCTGAGGTTGAGGTGTTCTTGTGCATATGAACTTGTAGTGTGTAGATTCCCTCAATCTAAGATGAGATCCCCCCCTACTATGGTTGTGGCTAGTCCTATTTTTAGAGGCCCTGGTCCTCTTCCCAAATATTGAGCGGGAAGGAAGCCAACAATGGTGGGCTAATTTGAAGGGGGACAACTAGTACAAGCTATCCTGACAAAAGGTAGTCTGCGCCAATGAAAGGCTCCGGGGTGATGCCGTCTTGGGCTCCACGATGACCTTCGCCTTGCCGTCCGCCTGGTTTTGGTCTTGTTGCACCGAAATAGAAACCTTTGCCTGAGGCCTCGGTACTCCGCGGCTGCGCTTGCCTCCTTTGCACCAAAGGGGAAAGAAGGACGCTGCGCGCGCTGGCGCCCGCCTGGCACCGTTCGTCATGGCTCACGTCACAAGGGCCTCGTGAGGTTTGCCCTGACTTGATATCACCGCTCCTCGCGAGCCTGCCTGGCTAGGCCACTCCAGAGGAGGTCTTGCATCGTCCGCCTCACGAGGCTTGGCCCCTCGCGAGGGTCTTGGGTGCCTTGTTGGTGAAGATGGGCCGTACGGCCTGCTGCTTGACCACGCCGCGGGCCGCAGGCAGGCAAGTCTGGGGACCCCCGTTCCCAGAATGCCGACAACGGTTACACATGCGGTTGATGTATTTTAATTAAGTCAAGAGTCAAGTTCTCTACAACAGGGCATTAACAAATTCCCATCTAGCACATAACCGCAGGCACGACTTTCGAAAGTTCAAACCCTGCAGGCGTGTCCCAACTTAGCCCATCACAAGCTCTCACGGTCAACGAAGGATATTCCTTCTCCCAGGAAGACCCGATCAGGCTCGGAATCCCGGTTACAAGACATTTCGACAATGGTAAAACAAGACCAGCAAGACCGCCCGATGCGCCGACATCCCGATAGGAGCTGCACATATCTCGTTCTTTAGGGCAACACTGGATGAACACTACATAGAGCTAAAACAAGCCCTCAAGTTTCCCCGAGGTGGCGCCGCAAGCGGCTCTGGTTTAGACCAACACTTAGAGAAGCACTGGCCCGGGGGGGGGGTTATAATAAAGATGACCCTCGGGTTAATTACTCCCAAGGGAATGGTATAGGTTGTTACGCAAATGTAAAACCAAGGTTGGGCCTTGCGGGAGGAGTTTTATTCAAAGCGAACTATCAAGGGGTTCCCATAACACCCAACTGCGTAAGGAATGCAAAATCAAGGAACATAACACCGGTATGATGGAAACTAGGGCGGTACGAGTGGAACAAAACACTAGGCATAAGGCCGAGCCTTCCACCCTTTACCAAGTATATAGATGCCTTAATTAAGTAAGATATATTGTGATATACCAACAATATCCATGTTCCAACATGGAACAAACTTCATCTTCACCTACAACTAGCAATGCTATAAGAGGGTGTAACGACCCGGATACAACTTTCCATATTCGTACTTCGACTCTTGCCTTTTCCGGAGATGCGATATGTTTTTCCCTTCATGGTTGGGTTTTGTCTTGTTTTGCATTTTGTTCATGTCATGCTTTTCATATCATGTCATCATGTGCATCGCATTTGCATACGTGTTCGTCTCATGCATCCGAGCATTTTCCCCGTCGTCCATTTTGCAATCCGGCACTCCTACGTCCTCCGGCGCCCCCTTTTGTCTCTTTTCATGTGCGGGTGTTAAACCTTCTCGAAATTGGCCTTGGTACACCATCGGTAGACCGCTTGTCAAGTTTCGTGCCATTTGGAGTCCGTTTGATACTCCAACGGTTAAACGGGGAACCGTAAAGGCCTCGTGTGTGTTGCAGCCCAACACCCCTCCAAAGTAGCCCAATAACCCACCAAAACCCTCTCCATCCTCTCGGTCGTTCGATCACGATCGCGTGGCCGAAAACCGCACCTCATTTGGACTCTCCTAGCTCCCTCTACCTATATATTTGCACCTTCCCCCGAAAATTCGCGGACGAAACCCTACCCTTCTTCCTCCTCGCGCCGCCGGACAAAAATCACGCGCTGGACATGTCCGCGCTGCCGTCCGCGTCCAACCGGAGATCGCCACCTGTCCCGCCGCCGCCCTACCACCGCTCGGCCCGGGGAAGCCCATCGCAGGCCCGCCCGGACCTGGATCTGTGCACCGCCGCCCGCGCCCGGTGACCCTCGCCGCGTTCCCGCCCGCCGGAGTTGCCTTCACCGTCGCCCTTCGCCGGCGCAACTCGCCGCACCTCCCTCCGCGCGCCCGCATCACCCGGCCAGCCGACGCTCGCCTCGCTGCTCCGCC
>NC_057800.1:308971878-308992612 GCF_018294505.1 Triticum aestivum | reverse complement strand
CCACCGGCGCCGCCATACCTTGTCAGAGGTCCCTGCCGCCTAGATCTGGAGGTGGACCAGATCCACCACCTCCTCCACCAAACACGCCCGCGCCTTGGACCGCTCCATCCCGATCCCCTTCGTCCAACTTTTTGGAGGTTGATTTTCTCTAAGTCCCCAGATCTGTGATGTTTTCAGGCCATGTTCATCGCATCATAACTCCTCATATGTAGATCCATTTTGCATGCATGATATATAAAAATGTTCATCATAATGTGCTCTTCATTTTGTTCCATTGCACCATGCTTGTTTGAGTCCATCTGGATGCCCAAATGACTGTTGCAAGAGTGCTATAAAATGTTAGGTGCTGATTCTTATCAGATTATGAGCATTTGTTAATTTTGCCATGATTATTGTGTGCTGCATATGGACTTGACCTCTACATGTGTTTTGGGCTATGCCATGCCTTCTTTACAGGGGTGTATGCCATGTATTTTTGTGATCAATGTGGTGACTAGCACAATAATGCAAAGTAGCTCTCGTGATATTGCTGATTTCACGGACTTAACATTTCACTGTCATTTTCCTGCTGTTATTTTTATGCCATGTGTTCTTGTTGCTATAGAGAGATCATTGCTTCTTTTGAGGATGTTCAGTAAAGGATAATTTTGACATATGGTTGTGATCTATCCATCCATGCCCCTATTTGCATTTATGGAGTGCCCTAGCATGACTTAATCTTGCTCTACTTTTGCTATAAAATGTTCCTGGCAGATTGTTTACGTGTTAATCAATTTTGCCAAGGTTGTTGTAGTTGATCCATGCATGCTATGAGTTTGTTCTTGCTTTTTTAGCTTCATGAACATATCTTCTTGTTGATGCTATGCTTAGCTTGTCATGCAATGCCTTGTGTTGAGTGAATCGAGCTCGCAAAGAGGCCTTCATAATTCTGTTTTTGCCATGTCCAGTTTTCTGCTAAGTCTGAATCTGTTAACGAAACTTTGCTATGTTTACATGGGTGCCATCATATCTTCTGATCCTTTTTGGCTTATGGTCAGTAAAGGACTTTTGTCACACGCTTTGAGTAGATTCATGTCATGCCTTTGGTTGCTATGTTATGTTCCTGTAGCATGTTGGTATCTTGCTCTAAACATTGCTTCCTGATGTTAATTCCTGACATGTTAGTATTTTCACTAAGTCTGAGATGCTGATATCTTTTGCACTTTTTCCATGTTTGTTTGAACCTGCTATTGTGTGATTTAGCCGTAGCTCAGTGTTCATGTTTTGTCAAGCATCTTGAGTAGATCACTGCCATGTGCTTTGTTGCTATGTTGGAGTGCAGTAGCTTAGTTTCTTGTTGCATACTAGATGGCATCGTGCTGTTAATCGCAGAATTGTGTCATTCTTGTTTTGCTTGCCATTTGCAAACCGTGCATCCGATTCTGGTGATCTTTATATAGATTTCGACCGAAATCAACACATCTTTCCAGTGGCACACTTGGTTTTCCAAGTTGATGCCTCGATCAATCTTTCCCTTCCGAAGCATGCATAAGCATTGCACATCACATCCCGCATATCATGCCATGTTTTGCAACATGTTGCTTGCGCATTGCACCGTGGTTGATTGTTGTTTCCTTTGCTTGTGTTCTTGCTTTGGGTAGAGCCGGGAGACGAGTTCGTGACCGAGGAACCCGTTGAGTACGCTTAGGAGGATCAAGCTTTCGTCAACTCGGAGAACTTTGCAGGCAAGATGACCATACCCTCGAAATCACTTCTATCTCTGCTTGCTAGTTGCTCACTCTATTGCTATGCCGCGATACCTACCACTTGATATATCATGCCTCCCATATTTCCATGTCAAGCCTCTAACCCACCTTTCCTTGCAAACTGTTGTTTGGCTATGTTACCGCTTTGCTCATCCCCTCTTATAGTGTTGCTAGTTGCAGGTGAAGATGGAGTTTGTTCCATGTTGGAACATGGATATTGTTGGGATATCATTATTACATATATTGTTTACTTTAATGCATCTATACACTTGGTAAAGGGTGGAAGGCTCGGCCTTATGCCTGGTGTTTTGTTCCACTCTTGCCGCCCTAGATTCCGTCATACTGGTGTTATGTTCCTTGATTTTGTGTCCCTTACGCGGTTGGGTGTTATGGGAACCCCTTGACAGTTCGCTTTGAATAAAATTCCTCCAGCAAGGCCCAACATTGGTTTTACATTCGCACTAACAACCTATCACCTTCCCTTTGGTTCTGCAGACTCAAGGATCATCTTTATTAACCCCCCCCCCCCGGGCCAGTGCTTGTCTAAGTGTTGGTCCAAACTAGAGTCCTTTGCAGCGCCACCTCGGGGAAACTTGAGGGATGGTTTTAGTTGTACGGAGCGCTCATCCGGTGTTGCCCTGAGAACGAGATATGTGCAGCTCCTATCAGGATGTTGGCACATCGGGCGACTTTGCTAGTCTTGTTTTACCATTGTTGAAATGTCTTGTAACCGGGATTCTGAGTCTGATCAGGGCTTCCTCGGAGAAGGAATATCCTTCATTGACCGTGAGAGCTTGTGATGGGCTAAGTTGGGACACCACTATAGGGTTTTGAACTTTCAAAAGCCTTGCCCGCGGTTATGGGCTGATGGGAATTTGTTAATATCCGGTTGTAGAGAACTTGACACTTAACTTAATTAAAATGAATCAACCGCGTATGTAACCATGATGGTCTCTTTTCGGCGGAGTCCGGGAAGAGAACACGGTCTCGTGTTATGCTTGAGCGTAAGTAGTTTCAGGATCACTTCTTGATCACTTCTAGTTCACGATTGTGCTTTGCTTCTCTTCTCGCTCTTATTTGCGTATGTTAGGCACCATATATGCTTATGCTTGATGCAGCTCCACCTCATTACCCTTTCCTGCCCATAAGCTTAAATAGTCTTGATCTCGCGGGAGTGAGATTGCTAAGTCCCTGTGACTCACAGATACTTCCAAAACCAGTTGCAGTTGTCGATGATATCAGTGCAGGTGACGCTACCCAGCTCAAGTGGGATCTCAATGAAGATCTTGTTTGTTGTGTTGTTTCCTTTCGGGACAATCAGTAGAGGAGCCCAGTTGGGCGATCAGGGATCTAGCATTAGGGGTTGTATTTCTTTATTTGGTTACGTAGTCGGACCTTGATTGTATTCTGGATGATGTAATGCTATATTTATGTATTGTGTGAAGTGGAGATTGTAAGCCAACTCTTTAGCCCTCTCTTACTCAGTACATGGAGTGTGTAAAGATTACCCCTCTTCAGAGCCGTCTCCAGGAATTTGAGGCCCCGGTGCGAACTTTAAAACGGGGCCCTAAATTTTTAAAAACCTTATAATTAAACAAACTAATATGACTAACGCATACTATCACTTAATTATATATTTTTGAATATTTGTTATTTTACACAACATTTAGAATTATGCATGACGACTTGAGGCGCTAGCCAATTGTGCAAGTACATAAAAGATGAACATAAAAAAATATTATAATTATTCAGTATAGTATTTGCCAAGATGAGCAGACTAAAAAGTACTGTATAATTATTTAATATAGTGTTTTACATGTATATTCATTGATAGAATTATTCAAGAAAATAATAGAAAATAGCCTATATTCATTGATAGTAAGACTTTGTAGGCGCACCTGACAGAGTCATGGATTGATCAGTGACGCCCTAACGCTCAGCCAGCCGCCCAGACGCTGGCTGCGTCGGCTTGTCGAAATTGGCTTTCTCACGTTGTGCCACTGTCCTGCAAATGTTGTGCCGTAGTGGATTCTAACCCAATCTGTCGGAATTGATACACACGTAGGAGTACGTACAAATAAAAGGCCAAAATAAATTGATTCACTCAATTAATCATCACCGATATAATCACTCAACAGAGAAACAAAACCAAAATCAAATAGGGTTTCAATTAACCTAAATGGAGATGGTGATCCGGTGAACAACTTTTCTGATGATTGATGGTGATTCCACTGGCCCTCATCACGGATGTGCCTGCCATGCATCCTTGGCGCTGCTGTACGGAGTGGCCGCGTGCATACCTGGCCGCCTACCGCTGGCCGAAGCATAGCGGTGTGCAGTATACGGCATTAGATTTGCAGGCAGCGG
The DNA here is from genome assembly GCF_018294505.1 of Triticum aestivum. NCBI lineage: Eukaryota > Viridiplantae > Streptophyta > Magnoliopsida > Poales > Poaceae > Triticum > Triticum aestivum. The sequence goes on along the minus strand of NC_057800.1, from coordinate 308,988,500 downwards.
ACGGCCCGACGCCGACTAGGGAAACAAAGCGAAGGAACTGAAACAGAGATTGGTTTGTTCCTTTCTATGAGGCTAAACTCTTGTGCCCATGTGTGTAGCGGGCTGGAGAGAAGAAAAAAAAAGCCCAGTAAGAAAAAAACCAAGAGAGAATGACTAAATGTGGGGCCCCTGGAAAGCGGGGGTCCTCTGCCGTTGCACCGTTCACACATGCTTATGGACGGGCCTGCCCCTCTTGCAACATGCCTACTATGCGGTTATGCCTCTAAGTCGTGCTCCGACACGTGGGAGATATAGCCGCATCGTGGGTGTTACAAGTTGGTAATCAGAGCCTTCCCCGACCTAGGAGCCCCCTGCTTGATCGAATTGCTGACGTTGTTGAGTCTAGAAAAATGTTTTGAGTCTTATAGGATTATATATATCGGAGAGTAGGATTCTTTTTACTCCTCAGTCCCTTTGTCGCTCTGGTGAGGCCTCCTGACATAGAGTTTTGACCCTTCTCTTCTCAAATTTCACTAAAAAAAATTTAGGATCACGCAGATATCTTGGAATCGTTCCGATGGTTTTGTGACGAGAACATTGTTCTTGGTGTCTCCTGACATCTAGGGGTTGTGGCAGTGTCCCGGGGAGTTGAGCTTCGAGGTGTTGTCGTCACAATTTTATCGTTGAAGTTCTGGAATACCTGAGTTCGCCGACATCGAAAATCTCTTTTATGCAGTTGTTGGTGAGATAACCTCGACGCCACCCAGTACTGGGGCGGGAGTTCGGGAGTATTGCCATAACTCGTATAACGGATGCTTTTCGAAGGTTGAGGTAAATGGTTTCCGAAGGTTTCTTTGTTATGTGTTGAAGGATGGATACAGCTGGATGTAGGATTTGCTAGAATTGGGTGAGATATTATGCTTCCCCTGTATCCCCAACACCTGATTGCATAACCAGAATGTTTTGGGAGTTTATAAGTGGTAATTCAAGTAGCTCCTAGGATATATTTCCAATAGATGCATGATATGAGATTGGGGTTCGACGTCTAGTGGTCCGCCTATCCATGGTTGGTTTTACAGTGGTCTCGTTGTGTCTTAAAGAGTCCTTGGCTATGCTGACCCGGGGACGCTTCGTATGTCATGTGCACTGCCTTGTACATGATGGTGTTGTACGATCGAGCCCGTGTGGGCCCCACCACGAAAACTTCAGACGAAATCTCTATCATATGTTTGTTCTGGCTTATTTTGCAAGCCAATCCTTTGTTTTGTTTTGGGTTGGGGTATTCGAGTTGCTTCAATGTCAAGTGTTGATTCCATACCTTTTATAAGCGGTGTTCTCATACTACTATGTCGATACTAATCCTTCATGATAATCGAGATTGTCATGTCAATCCTTTTCAACCGGTGTGTTTCTATTCAAGTGGATCCGATCATTTTCAACATCCGCAAGATCAACTCAGTTTTCATCAACGGTGTTTGTTTCATCCGTCCCAAGTTGCCTTTGTTTTCCCGCCCTCCCACCCTTTTTCTTCAAGGACTTGGATTTCTTAATCAAGTATCCATCTTATGGATGTGAAGCCTCTCAATTCTTTTCCGTCAACGTTCGTATCCAGTGATTATCAGGAAGATACTAACGGAGCTGTAAGTTCATCATTCTTTGTTTCTTTTTCTTCTCTGATGGATCCAATTCAAGCTTTGTTGATCATATCCCTTTTCCTCGTTTCAAATACCTTCTCATGCCGGTGCACCTCATAATCATTCACTTCTCGCTATTCAACTATTCCGGAGTGCCGAAGATATCTCGAAGATTCGTGTTTCCACTCTGTATTCAATTCAAACTATTTCGAGGTTGTTACCTCATTCAAGCCACTTAATTCAACCGGTGTGATCTCTCTTCAAAATCATTCCAAAGGTGTTTTCTTTTAAGTGGGCCCTAACCCACAGGTCATTTCCCAGGATCTTACCTGACTCTTCTAATTTTCCGGAGCTATCCTCAAATCCTTTCAAAGTTTGACGTAAGAATGAATTTTCATCAGTCAAATGCCTTTCTCCAAGATCTTTCAAAGTCTTTTCATCCTTGGTTCAACCTTGCTAATTTTTTCATTTCGGAGTACCTCAACAATTCATGGTGGTTTTTCTCGTCATCATTCTCGAATTTTGAAGACCAAAGAAGAGTTTCTCTCAAATATTGCTCCATTCTCTTCAAGATTCATGGTTCTAGCTTGATGCCATCCTCTCATAATCATTTTTGATTAGGAGAATTCTTTTCACCCATCTGGAGCAATTCATGAGTCTCTTCAGTTTGATTCGCCGAAGGCCATCATTTTGGGTTTATTCATTCTCAGCTTTCAGCTCTCGTCCCCCAAATCTTATCAGTGCATAAATCAAGTTTTCTCTAATCAGTTCGGGATCTCTTCATTCTCTAGTATCTAATTTTCCCCAAGTATCTTCGTTCGTTTTCTAATTCTTACCAGTGATTCATCTCTTTTCTTTGTTCTTTTTCAATTCTTACGGTGGTTCGTTCAAGATTTCTCTTCCTTCATTATCATATCAATTTATTCATTGTTTCAATCCTACCAGTGGTTCATAGAAGACCTTCTCAAGTTTGCGCTATATCTAACTTAATCCTTTCTACGAGAATAAGTTGTATGCAATCCATTGCTTGTCATAAATTTAATTGGTGAAGGATACGCATAACATAATAATTATTATTGTTTCATCCAAGTGATCTAATTTCTTCTTTCCGGAGTGGTTCATCATATCACATTCTCGGTTCGAGATGCTTTATCTTTCTTTCCGGAGTTCCAAGTTTTTCTTGTGTATATCATCGCCAAGATCCATCTAATCATTGCAAGTCTTCACCTTGTGTTTCAACTTCTCTTTCATTTCGATTGATCATTCTTTTGGTAGCGGAGTTCTTCATGGAGACTCTACATGTTGGTTCATAAAGGATTTAATTCCTTCTCGAAGCGTTCACCAAGATTCTTTTTATAGGATCTCAAGCATTCTTCATCTTGCAATCCGGGGTGCAATTCTTTCAACCTTATCTTTTGAGGTGGTGTTATGTCATTCTTGATAATTTCCCTTCGTGTTTCATGATTCACAAGTTATCAAGAATGAGGTATTTAAACCCATCATTGTCTTCCATGGAGTTATCTTGCTATAAATTTCACCTAAAGCCTTCCATTGGGAATGTTGCTCTTTGTGGTGATTATCTATGATCCAAGTTTTATCCTTATCACCTCGGTGGAAGAAGATTTCTATCTTTTTCTAGCTCCCAATCAAATCTTTCCCGTGAGTGGCAAGTTGTCACCTCATAATTTTGCGATGTCTTCTATAAGTCCATATCAAGCTTATCCTTTTCGTTGTTGGTTTTCCAACAACTCCGTTATAACTTTCTTGGAAGGGTGATCTCCAAGCTCACTTGTGGCATAAGTTGACCTTTTCTTCTCCATCCTTTCATTTCAATGATCTATATTCTTTCTTCTTTTGGAGGCATTGTGATGTTTCTCTCTTCTCTCATCATGTCAAGTTGTGAGGATCCTGTTATTTTCATGCTTACCCATTTAACCGGAGTGTTGTGCCCTCTGCTCAAGTTCTTTTCGCCTTATCAAGACTTGCATCTCTTTTCAAATGGAGTGCTTTCCGAATTTATTCTTCCTTGTTCCTCTTTCCTAATGGAGTGCTTTCAACTTCGTTCATCTCCGTTGCATTCTTTCTTTCAATTTGTTCAACCTCTCAAGGTTCATTGGTTTCACTCATTTGTCAAAGAAGCAACTTACATTTACCTCTTATCTTCCTCTTCCGTTTTCCCTCCGGTGCCATCCTAGATCTCGGGACGAGATCCTATCATAGTGGTGGAGTGTTGTAACGCCCCGGATACAACTTTCCATATTCGTACTCTAACTTGCCTTTTCCGGAGATGCGATATGTTTTTCCCTTCATGGTTGGGTTTTGTCTTGTTTTGCATTTTGTTCATGTCATGCATTTCATATCATGTCATCATGTGCATTGCATTTGCATACGTCTTCGTCTCATGCATCCGAGCATTTTCCCCGTTGTCCGTTTTGCAATCCGGCACTCCTACGTCCTCTGGCGCCCCTTTTTTTCTCTTTTCGTGTGCGGGTATTAAACCTTCTCGGAATTGGACCAAGATTTGCCAAGCAGCCTTGGTACACCACCGATAGACCGCCTGTCAAGTTTCGTGCCATTTGGAGTCCGTTTGATACTCCAAAGGTTAACCGGGGAACCGTAAAGGCCTCGTGTGTGTTGCAGCCCAACACCCCTCCAAAGTGTCCCAATAACCCATCAAGACCCTCTCTATCCTCTTGGTCTTTCGATCACGATCGCGTGGCCGAAAAACGCACCTTATTTGGACTCTCCTAGCTCCCTCTACCTATATATTTGCACCTTCCCCCGAAAATTCGCAGACGAAACCCTACCCTTCTTCCTCCTCGCGCCGCCAGACAAAAATCACATGCTAGACATGTCCGCGCCTCCGTCCGCGTCCAACCGATGATCGCCACCTAGCCCGCCGCCTCTGTCAGGACCCCGATTCTAAGTCACACCTATCTAGCCTGTAACACCTCATATCACTTTGCGGCCTCACACACGGTATTCCCACGGGTGTCACCTTACCATGGCCCAGGACCGTTTGTGCCTTTTGGCTCACGTATATGATAGTGTTGCTAGCATCCATATGACAGAGAACCCGGGCCGACATGACTAGTCGTGAACCCAAAGTGGCACCAACTTACGGGGACAGGCATACATGAATCAACTTTGAGCATGTCGGTCAGCAGCGTGCGAATCCGGGCTGTAGCACTGGGCTAACAGGACTCCGGTGACCCGGGCTGTAGCAGGCTAGGCAGGACTCCGGATGTCACCGCGTGACATTTCCCCGAAGGGACAGACACAGGGACAAAGTGAATCATATGCCGGCCAGTCAAGCGTTCCGGAGCAGTAGTGCTGGGCTAGCAGGACTCCGGTGAACCGGGCTGTAGTGGACTACTATGGCTCATGGAAGCACAAGACTACATTTCCCCATAAGAGAGGCTACCAAGGATAAATAACTAGGTTGTCGGATCCCACACATACCAAGCATTTCAATCATACACACAATATGCTTAATATGTGCAATACAACATGGCATCACAACAAGACCTTATGACTCAAAGTATTTATTCATTAGGCTCCGAAGAGACAAGAATTACAAACATGGGTCTCATGACCCAACATACAGAGCATACAAGCAACAAGCACATGCGGAAGGAAAACTTGTCTGAGTACAGACAACTACAAATGAAAAAGGCTGAGAAGCCTGACTATCTACAAGACCCTCCCAAGGGTACAAGATCGTAGCTGAGGTAACAAGCTAAACGTCAAAGTCCATGCGGAACTACTAGCGAGACTGAAGTCTCTCTGCAAAAACATAAATTAAGCAAACTTGAGTACAAATGTACTCAGCAAGACTTACATCAGAACTAACTACATATGCATCATTATCAACAAAGGGATGGTGGAGTTTAACTGCAGCAAGCCAGCTTTGACTCAGTGGCTATCCTGAACTACGACTGCAGGTAACTCTTTTGAGGTGGCGCACACGAGTCCACATATTCACCATATCAATACACCACTATGGATCCGCTCCCGTCTCCCTACGAGAACGCCATCCATAGCACTCACGCTTATCTTGCGCATTTTAGAGTATCCACTTTCACTTGTCTATGAACTATGCAAGGGGTCCAAGTTTCCATATCGGAGGAATCCGGCTATTCGAATAGATAATGATAACCCTGCAGGGGTGTACTTCTTCACACACGCTCTCGCCACTTACCACCATGTACACGTCGTGTATCTCGGCAACCTTCAAGCGGAAGCCTGGTGAGGGAGTCGGCCATGACCTGACTAACCAACAAGTCTCTAGTCTAGGTTTATCGCCTATTCGGGTTCCAGCCGCAAGGAGATCCGGTCGGGGTGTCGCTCACGGCCCCAAAGGATGTGAGCAGGGTTCTCAAGCCCACCATCCGGGTGCCACTTGGTACACCGTGCCACTGTGCCTAGTCTGTCCCAAGCCCACCTGTACCGTGTGCCACTTTGTAGACTACTAACACAACCTACAAACACCAGAAACTAGTTGCAACTCCTGGACAGAGATCGAGTTGATCAATAAGTCGAGAGGGGTCGAGTTACCGGAACCCAATGTGTGGTAGTAACTGTTCATGGATCACAAACACAGAACTCAGTTCCTGAGGACGGCTGCAATGAGACAACCCACCATGTACTCCTACATGTCCTCTCACCGCTACCTTTACCAAATCGTGTTCACACACTTAGCTCACACACAGTAGGACATGTTCATCACCATTCCAATTCATCCCCGACGAATCAGACCTGACCCGACTCTAAGAAGTAGCAGGCATGACAAACAAGCATGAATGAATAGGCACATCAGGGCTCAAACAACTCCTACTCATGCTAGTGGGTTTCATCTATTTACTGTGGCAATGAAAGGTCATGCAGAGGAAAGGGGTTCAGCTACCGCAGCATGTAATAGTTGAAACGTTGTTGTCCTAATGCAGTAAAAGAGAGCATGAGTGAGAGAGTGGAATTGTATCGGAATGAACAAGGGGGTTTTGCTTGCCTGGCACTTCTGAAGATAGTATAGTTCTTCATCGGTGTCATCGATCTCATCATCGGAACGTCGTCTACTAAGAGGGGACAATTACCGGCAAAAAAGGAAGAACACAATCAATGCGATGCAACAATATGATGCATGATCATGACATGGCGATATGCTGTTGATTGAGCTAATGCAACTAGCAACAAGTTAAATCAAGTTGGTTTGAACACTAGGTTTAAATTCAAACTCCATATGTGCTTTCTTAAATGCCATTAATTCAAAATGTCATATAAAGTGGCTGTAAGTTTTTCAAACATGCATGAGAATGGTACAGATGGATAGATTGAATTTTTTTGATTATTTTTCATATATAAATCTTTGCATTTGGAGTTACGGTTGAATTACTATGATTTTTAGAAGCTTAGGCAATTTTTTGGATTTTCTAATTATTTAAAAATAAAGTAATTCCAGAAAATGCATTACTGCGTCAGCACTACGTCAGCATGACGTAAGCGAGTCAACGGGGCAGCCCAGGTCAAACTGACCATTGGGTCCCGTGTGTTAGTAGCTAAACTAGGTTTAGTTAACCCTAATCTACATTAGTTAGCGGGGCGGCCCCACCTGTCATTGAGCCAGGGGAGGTCAAACCCCTAGTCAACTAGGGCTAACGCGTCGGCGGCTCGACGCCGGCGATGACAGGTGCGGCGGATGGGCTCAGGTTCGCTCCTCCGGCGCTCAAATCGATGATGGAGAGCATCTACGAGCTGCTAGTGATCCCGCGCATCCAACGGTGCAAACAGGGCGAGCTGGGGTGGCCGGAAAAGTGGCTGGCGACGAGGTTTAGCGGCGGCAATAGCTCGAAATTCTCGGGGTGGCGCTACAGAGCTCAGGAGGAGGTGCTACGGGTGACTACGGGCTCATGAGAACGTGCTGAGCACGGTGGTGTGCTCGGACACAAAGCGCGGTGGCTGTGCCCACAGCGGCGACTTGGCCGGCGGAACCGAGCTCGCAGCTCCGGTGGAATTGGTGGCTACATGGTGAAAATAACGGGGGGAAGAGAGGGGTTAGTGGCAGGAGCTCACGGATGTTTGAATGGGGCGGACGACGAACTCGGGGAGGCATCAGGGAGGGCACACGGTCGCCGGCGATCTCGGCGGCCGAAGCTTGAAGAAGAGGTAGTGGAAGCCGCTGCAGGGCGCGTCCGCTCGTGTGGCTTGGCGGGGACGGTGTAGAGGTCAGGTACGGAGCTTCTTGGCGCGATGGAGAGGCGTGTGGAGGCCGGTGGCCGTGGCGGTGCACGTCAGCGGCGACGGGGCCGCCCGGGTGCGTGCGAGGGAGAGAGAGCAGAGGAGGGAAGAGCATCCAGAGGGAGAGGGAAAGAACGAGGGGGTCGAGGCGGTGCCAAGGAGAGGACGCGAGGCGTCGCGGTGGCCAGACGACGCAGGCAGGCAGCCTGGTGGCGTGGCGCCCGCGCGCACGCCGTGCGCTGTCCCTCCTCTGCCTAGTGGCAGAGGTTAGAGATGACTGGCACCGAGCCAGGTGGGCTGGGCCAGCATAGGTGAGGCCCAGGTAAGGTTTCCCTCTCTGTCTTATTTCTATTTTTGTTCTGTTTTTCTATTTATGCAAAAAAAATTAAATTTGGTTTTCAAACCAAATCACTTTTAAAAATTCGGAAAATAGTTATGGGCACTAAATGAATTATTCCAGAGGCCCTCAACTAATTCCAAAATTGTTGGAGCATTTAAAAATATTTATAGTATTTAAATGCCCCAATTCAAATACAATATGAGCTAATTCAAAAATCCAGAATGGCGTAGAAATATGTGCATCATTTTTTGGAAGAGGTTCTAGACCAATTCAAAAATGATGGGCATTTATGAAGGGCATTTTGGGTTCAATGAAAATATTTTTATTTTGATCCTAGTTGCATTTCATTTGGTGCTAGGGTTTGGAGATCCCCATTTCAGGTTTAAGAAGATCTAAACATGATGCAACAACCAAGACTAGACCACAACAAGGTTGAAGCTAGGGCTGTGACAACTCGCCCCCACTAAACAAGAATCTCGTCCCGAGATTCAAGCATAGGATAAAAGGAAGAGGGGACTCGAACTATCACAATCTTCATGATCCAACTGCCTTTCCCGAAGATGTTGATCCATTGCATCCTCTTGGTCTTGACATCGTTGCTTTCGAGATCTTCATCCAACTATGACGACAGAAAGAAACTCTTCAGAAATCGATCTTCTCAAAGATCGAGCAATTCAAAATCAACTCGCGGGATGAGACATATAAACATCTCTCGAGCTGAGACACGAAGCATACACCTAGAGGGATGGAGTGAAACGGATGGCGAAGATTCACTAGGTAGGCAACAATTCCACACTTAAGAAGGTGGTGAACGGTTGTCAACATAGCGAGGAGTTGAGTTGCCATGATTCCCTAATGAGACATGTTGGAGGAGGTGACTCGTAGAATTATTCCCCTAAGTGGCAAAAAGAATTACTTTTATCCATAGATCATCGAAACTCTTCATACCAGCCTAAGGCAATTCACAACAATCGTTTGGCAGAGTAAGTAGGGATGGCATACCCAGACTAGAATGGATGATGTGGACTACCTTGTTGAAGACAACGCAAGGGATGATTTTGGTTGTGCGTGCTCTCAAGAACTTGAGCATTTCCATATTCATCAAGGTTCTATCAACATCCGTGCCGAGGATCCTGGCAACACATCTTACTACCATGATGAATAGTGATGGTCAATGCAGATACAAAGGAGGACAACACTTTCTCAGGTTTCACCTTAGCGATGCCAAGGAAACGAAATCTGGATGTTCGACCAAGAGACATTTAGCACTCCACTTCTAATGTTCTCCTTGATGTGCTAGCGTAACCCATTTATAGATATGGTTTGGTATCTAGAACATCAAGTAAAAGGTCGGACTTCGGGAGCACAAGAATCCATAAGGAATAACTACTGGAGTAAATCCTACGAAATCCTTATGGGGAGGTGGCCAACTTCCTCAATCAAGATACTACAATGATAGGTCTTCCGGCTGGGTGTGTTGGCCACGACATCCACCTTACCGGTTTAGAAAGACCAACAATATAATTCCTGGGAAAAGGTCCAACCTTCATATCTGCCTGAGATTCAGATCTGGTTGGTGTCAGGATATTCCAGACCCATCAAGTCTAAAGAGAAAAACGAAAGTTTGCAACACAAGTCCACGAGATGACGTTGCAGGATTCTCGGGAAATAGACTACGGTGGTAAGCTCCAAAACATGAGCCAGTTCTGCTACAAAACATGTGAACACGCTGTCCCAGACAAGCATGACCACGTAGTAGTCTTACAACGAAACACTATCAAGTTCAGGTGGGAACCATCATTGCGGATAACAAAGTCCTTGATTAAGCCTGGGTTAGCTCTTAAAAAGGAACTTCTTATCCTTGAACTAATCAATCAGTGGCTTGGTGTGCTAGGAACACCTATGGAGTGGAGGTAATTAATCTACCAAACCATAGAGTACTTTGCACGTATGCATGACTGACTTGGGATGATTCCAAAGGAAGCAAAAACAAACCTTTCTCAAATTCATGGCGGCAACTTACACCTAATGCACGTGAACTTGGAGAAAGTCGCTTCTTTCACCAAAACATATACTTCATGAATGGGATATGAAGAAATGCTTACAAAAGTTTCCAACACTAACTTAGATGTTCAACATGAATCATGGACAAGATGAAAATATTGCCGATGGGCTCAACAACAACTCATTGAAATTTCCATATCACTGGACTTCCACCATTATGTGAACAATGTGATAGCATTGGTCAGACCCAAAAGATATAATGGTGTATGCTCTAGGGATCAACCACGAGTAAGACAGCATTACGAATATCGTTGGTTCTGATTTGATTTGACGATGGCCCACACTCAAATCAAGGTTTGGGGCAAGACAATAGGTCCAACAACTGATCACAGGGACCAATCGATGAAGATATCATCTTTCTTCAACAACCACACGAACACATGGATATCCCTTTGAAAATGAACTAAGTGGGACAACCTTTCATCTTCCAACTCTCCAAGTTATTGTTTAGCTTATTGAACTAGTTCACGGTATCCAACACAGAATCTTCGAGAATGGGTGGTTTAGAGGAAAACCAACATGATCACGAGCTCAACATAATAGTCAGGGGAAAACCTTGTAATACTTCCGAGAAGATATCTGGAAAATCACGAACCACTGATAGGTCTCTAAGCTCGAGAACAATCTTGCTTTTCAAGGCAAGAAGACATGATCAGAAAAGCAAGGGATTCAATCCTAGCTCAAAGATCGAAGGGTACACCAGGAAAATGGTCTACGTAGCACAATCTATCTTAGAATCATGATTCTATAACCAACACGCTAAGTATAAGGTTATTGTCCATTAACTACCAAGCAACAGAGTTGCTAGGAGTATTGATTTCACACATCACAATTCACTTGTCGGTATTCCGGTTGCGACAACACGACACCGAGGAATGAATAATGATGGCGAGAAGTATCACTACATCAAGAATTCATAAGGGAAGGTGCAATTCTCATGACATTCCTGACATAAAGTGGATAATACTTCAGGGTAGAACAGACCAATAGCTTGATTGCATTTGATCTACAAAATACAACTGCTTTGACCCAATCCTAGAAATGTATGAGGTACTGGAGTTTGTTTCTCCTAGTCATTCTGAACTAGAATGGCTTGACAGACCACAAGAACGATAGGCACCGATGACCGAATGCTCACATACTCTTGACTATCAATTGATAGATGAAGGTCGGAATATAATTGAAGGGGGACAACTCAAAGGAACATATACCTTTCTGAGTTGTTGATGCATAGATTAGTATGTCGAACGAGTTCAACATATTTCTTCCGGATAACCCATGCAGAAAGGTAGAACTGGCAGAATCACAATTATGAATGGAGAACTCCTGAGGAGTACTCTAATGGTGATCTTTTGGTTCAAAGAACTTCTGCCTTAATGGTTCATGGTATTTGGAAGAAGGAAATACCACGGACCTCAAGGACTATCGCAAAGGTTACTAATATCCTAAAGGAACTAGCAACACTATCAACATGAAGCAAGTAGGGTGAATCTTGGGCTTAAGAACCCAGAAGTAGAATATCTACTACTAAATGGCATCATGGGATGCTTTCAAGAATGGTGGCCAGAATCATCACACTGGGAACACAAACATTGATAGATTACTGAGTGGTTCTCAAAGACACCTAGGGTCATAATACTAACTCCAACATACATGTCAAGGCAACGGAGTACCTCAACATACCGATTAGTGTGCTTAATCTGGCCCAAAGGAACATCGAGAACAGGAAGAAGGGATTTACAAATGCATCAGATTTTTAGGAACCTGGGATGACTCGGACAGCATAACGGCTGTAAATGCTCAAAATGATTTGAGACATCCTGCAAAAATGGTGGCATAACCACTCAACATCACAATATCAAGGTTCTGAGGCCAGCTATGAACATATGGAAGTAGTAGGAACTGAACTGAGGCTTGAACTCAACAATCCTAGGCAACTACGGTTTAGTAACACGTCATCCTGGGAGATAGAAGAGAAGCCTAGTTCTTAACCCCGTAGAAAAGGTAAGATGACTCAGATCAGAAGGTCATGAGGATAAGGAGTCAAAAGAGCCTTAGGTTCCCGTCCACAATCAATTCCCTTATATAACTAAAGCATTTCTAGACACAACTTCGACCGATTTGGCTTGGTAATCCTACAGGCAGTCAGCTCTGATACCAAAACTGTCAGGACCCCGATTCTAAGTCACACCTATCTAGCCTGTAACACCTCATATCACTTTGCGGCCTCACGCACGGTATTCCCACGGGTGTCGCCTTACCATGGCCCGGGACCGTTTGCCCCTTTTGGCTCACGTATATGATAGTGTCGCTAGCATCCATATGACAGAGAACCCGGGCCGACATGACTAGTCGTGAACCCAAAGTGGAACCAACTTACGGGGACAGGCATACATGAATCAACTTTGAGCATGTCGGTCAGCAGCGTGCGAATCCGGGCTGTAGCACTGGGCTAACAGGACTCCGGTGACCCGGGCTGTAGCAGGCTAGGCAGGACTCCGGATGTCACCGCGTGACATTTCCCCGAAGGGACAGACACAGGGACAAAGTGAATCATATGCCGGCCAGTCAAGCGTTCCGGAGCAGTAGTGCTGGGCTAGCAGGACTCCGGTGAACCGGGCTGTAGTGGACTACTATGGCTCATGGAAGCACAAGACTACATTTCCCCATAAGAGAGGCTACCAAGGATAAATAACTAGGTTGTCGGATCCCACACATACCAAGCATTTCAATCATACACACAATATGCTTAATATGTGCAATACAACATGGCATCACAACAAGACCTTACGACTCAAAGTATTTATTCATTAGGCTCCGAAGAGACAAGAATTACAAACATGGGTCTCATGACCCAACATACAGAGCATACAAGCAACAAGCACATGCGGAAGGAAAACTTGTCTGAGTACAGACAACTACAAATGAAAAAGGCTGAGAAGCCTGACTATCTACAAGACCCTCCCAAGGGTACAAGATCGTAGCTGAGGTAACAAGCTAAACGTCAAAGTCCATGCGGAACTACTAGCGAGACTGAAGTCTCTCTGCAAAAACATAAATTAAGCAAACTTGAGTACAAATGTACTCAGCAAGACTTACATCAGAACTAACTACATATGCATCATTATCAACAAAGGGATGGTGGAGTTTAACTGCAGCAAGCCAGCTTTGACTCAGTGGCTATCCTGAACTACGACTGCAGGTAACTCTTTTGAGGTGGCGCACACGAGTCCACATATTCACCATATCAATACACCACTATGGATCCGCTCCCGTCTCCCTACGAGAACGCCATCCATAGCACTCACGCTTATCTTGCGCATTTTAGAGTATCCACTTTCACTTGTCTATGAACTATGCAAGGGGTCCAAGTTTCCATATCGGAGGAATCCGGCTATTCGAATAGATAATGATAACCCTGCAGGGGTGTACTTCTTCACACACGCTCTCGCCACTTACCACCATGTACACGTCGTGTATCTCGGCAACCTTCAAGCGGAAGCCTGGTGAGGGAGTCGGCCATGACCTGACTAACCAACAAGTCTCTAGTCTAGGTTTATCGCCTATTCGGGTTCCAGCCGCAAGGAGATCCGGTCGGGGTGTCGCTCACGGCCCCAAAGGATGTGAGCAGGGTTCTCAAGCCCACCATCCGGGTGCCACTTGGTACACCGTGCCACTGTGCCTAGTTTGTCCCAAGCCCACCTGTACCGTGTGCCACTTTGTAGACTACTAACACAACCTACAAACACCAGAAACTAGTTGCAACTCCTGGACAGAGATCGAGTTGATCAATAAGTCGAGAGGGGTCGAGTTACCGGAACCCAATGTGTGGTAGTAACTGTTCGTGGATCACAAACACAGAACTCAGTTCCTGAGGACGGTTGCAATGAGACAACCCACCATGTACTCCTACATGGCCTCTCACCGCTACCTTTACCAAATCGTGTTCACACACTTAGCTCACACACAGTAGGACATGTTCATCACCATTCCAATTCATCCCCGACGAATCAGACCTGACCCGACTCTAAGAAGTAGCAGGCATGACAAACAAGCATGAATGAATAGGCACATCAGGGCTCAAACAACTCCTACTCATGCTAGTGGGTTTCATCTATTTACTGTGGCAATGAAAGGTCATGCAGAGGAAAGGGGTTCAGCTACCGCAGCATGTAACAGTTGAAACGTTGTTGTCCTAATGCAGTAAAAGAGAGCATGAGTGAGAGAGTGGAATTGTATCGGAATGAACAAGGGGGTTTTGCTTGCCTGGCACTTCTGAAGATAGTATAGTTCTTCATCGGTGTCATCGATCTCATCATCGGAACGTCGTCTACTAAGAGGGGACAATTACCGGCAAAAAAGGAAGAACACAATCAATGCGATGCAACAATATGATGCATGATCATGACATGGCGATATGCTGTTGATTGAGCTAATGCAACTAGCAACAAGTTAAATCAAGTTGGTTCGAACACTAGGTTTAAATTCAAACTCCATATGTGCTTTCTTAAATGCCATTAATTCAAAATGTCATATAAAGTGGCTGTAAGTTGTTCAAACATGCATGAGAATGGTACAGATGGACAGATTGAATTTTTCTGATCATTTTTCATATATAAATCTTTGCATTTGGAGTTACGGTTGAATTACTATGATTTTTAGAAGTTTGGGCAATTTTCTGGATATTCTAATTATTTAAAAATAAAGTAATTCTAGAAAATGCATTACTGCGTCAGCACTACGTCAGCATGACGTAAGCGAGTCAACGGGGCAGCCCAGGTCAAACTGACCAGTGGGTCCCGTGTGTTAGTAGCTAAACTAGGTTTAGTTAACCCTAATCTACATTAGTTAGCGGGGCGGCCCCACCTGTCATTGAGCCAGGGGAGGTCAAACCCCTGGTCAACTGGGGCTAACGCGCCGGCGGCTCGACGCCGGCAACGACAGGTGCGGCGGATGGGCTCGGGTTCGCTCCTTCGGCGCCCAAATCGACGACGGAGAGCATCTACGAGCTGCTGGTGATCCCGCACATCCAACGGTGTAAATGGGGCGACCTGGGGTGGCCGGAAAAGTGGCCGGCGACGAGGTTTAGCGGCGGCAGCAGCTCGGCATTCTCGGGGTGGCGCTACAAAGCTCGGGAGGAGGCGTTGTGGGTGGCTACGGGCTCATGAGAATGTGCTGAGCACGGTGGTGTGCTCGGACACAAAGCGCGGTGGCTGTGGCCACGGCAGCGACTTGGCCGGCGGAGCAGAGCTCGCGGCTCCGGTGGAATCGGTGGCTACATGGTGCAAATAACGCGGGGAAGAGAGGGGTTAGTGGCAGGAGCTCACGGAGGTTTGAACGGGGCGGACGACGATCTCGGGGAGGCATCAGGGAGGGCATACGGTCGCTGGCGATCTCGGTGGCCGGAGCTTGAAGAAGAGGTCGGGGAAGCCACTGCAGGGCGCGTCCGCTCGTGTGGCTTGGCGGGGACGGTGTAGAGGTCAGCTGCGGAGCTTCTTGGTGCGACGGAGAGGCGTGTGGATGCCGGTGGCCACAGTGGTGCACGTCGGCGGCGACGGGGCCGCTCGGGTGCGTGCGAGGGAGACAAAGCAGAGGAGGGAAGATCGTCCTGAGGGAGAGGGAACGAACGAGGGGGTCGAGGCAGCGCCGAGGAGAGGACGCCAGGCGTCGCGGTGGCCAGGCGACGCAGGTAGGCAGCCTGGTGGCGTGGCGCCCGCGCGTGCCGTGCGCTGTCCCTCCTCTGCCTACTGGCAGAGATTAGGGATGACTGGCACCGAGCCAGGTGGGCTGGGCCAGCACAGGTGAGGCCCAGATAAGGTTTCCCTCTCTGTCTTATTTCTATTTTTGTTCTATTTTTCTATTTATGCAAATTTGTTTAAATTTGGTTTTCAAACCAAATCACTTTTAAAAATTCTGAAAATAGTTATGGGCACTAAATGAATTATTCTAGAGGCCCTCAACTACTTCCAAAATTGTTGGAGCATTTAAAAATATTTATAGTATTTAAATGCCCCAATTCAAATACAATATGGGTTAATTCAAAAATCCAGAATGGCCTAGAAATATGTGCATCATTTTTTGGAAGAGGTTCCAGACCAATTCAAAAATGATGGGCATTTATGAAGGGCATTTTGGGTTCATTGAAAATATTTTTATTTTGATCCTAGTTGCATTTCATTTGGTGCTAGGGTTTGGACATCCCCATTTTAGGTTTAAGAAGATTTAAACATGATGCAACAACCAAGACTAGACCACAACAAGGCTGAAGCTAGGGCTGTGACAACCTCCCTACCACCGTGCGGCCCGTGGAAGCCCATCGCGGGCCCGCCCAGGCCCGAATCTGCGCGCCGCCGCCCGCGCCCGGCGACCGT
>NC_057800.1:308864964-308971537 GCF_018294505.1 Triticum aestivum | reverse complement strand
CCTCCCGCCGGCAAACCTCGCCACCAGCGCCGCCATACCTCGCCAGAGGTCCCCTTCGCCTGGATCAGGTGGTGGACCAGATCCACCACCTCCTCCAACCAAACACGCCCGCGCCTTGGACCGCTCCATCCCGATCCCCTTCGTCCAACTTTTTGGAGGTTGATTTTCTCTAAGTCCCCAGATCTGTGATGTTTGCGGGCCATGTTCATCGCATCATAACTCCTCATCTGTAGAATCCGTTTTGCATGCATGACATATCAAAATGTTCATCATGATGTGCTCTTCATTTTGTTCCATTGCACCATGCCTGTTTGAGACCATCTTGATGCCCAAATGACTGTTGCAAGAGTGCTATAAAATGTTAGGTGTTGATTCTTATCAGATTATGAGCATTTGTCATTTTTGCCACGATTACTGTGTCCTGCATATGGACTTGAGCTCTACATGTGTTTTGGGCTATGCCATGCCATATTTAAAGGGGTGTATGCCATGTATTTTTGTGATCAATGTGGTAACTAGCACAAGCATGCAAAGTAGCTCACGTGATATTGCTAATTTCAGGGACTTAGAATTTCACTGTCATTTTCCTGCTGTTATTTTTATGCCATGAGTTCATGTTGCTACAGAGAGATCAATGCTTCTTTTGAGGATGTTCAGTAAGGATAATTTTGACATATGGTTGTGCTCTATCCATTCATGCCCCTGTTTGCATTTATGGAGTGCCCTAGCATGACACAATCTTGCTCTACTTTTGCTATAAAATGTTCCTGGCAGATTGTTTACATGTTAATCAATTTTGCCAATGTTGTTGTAGTTGATCCATGCATTCTATGAGTTTGTTCTTGATTTGTTTAACTTCATGAACATGTCTTCTTGTTGATGCTATGCTTAGCTTGTCATGAAATGCCTTGTGTTGAGTGAATCGACCTCGCAAAGAGGCCTTCATAATTCTGATTTTGCCATGTACAGTTTTCTGCTAAGTCTGAATCTGTTAATGAAACTTGCTATGTTTACATGGGTGCCATCATATCTTCTGATCCATTTTGGCTTATGTTCAGTAATGGACTTTTGTCATATGCTTTGAGTAGATTCATGTCGTGCCTTTGATTGCTATGTTATGTTCCTGTAGCATGTTGTTATCTTGCTCTAAACATTGCTTCCTGATGTTAATTCTTGACATGTTAGTATTTTCACTAAGTGTGAGATGCTGATATCTTTTTTACTTTTGCCACGCTTGTTTGAACCTGTTATTGTGTGATTTAGCCGTAGCTCAGTGTTTATCTTTTGTCAAGCATCTTGAGTAGATCACTTCCATGTGCTTTGTTGCTATGTTGGAGTGCAGTAGCTTAGTTACTTGTTGCATAGTAGATGGCATCGTGCTGTTAATCGCAGAATTGTGCCATTCTTGTTTTGCTGGCCGTTTGCAAACCGGGCATCCGATTCCGATGATCTTTGTATCGATTTCGACCGAAATCAACTCATCTTTACAGAGGCACACTTGGTTCGCCAAGTTTATGCCTCGATCAATCTTTCCCTTCCGGAGCATGCATACGCATTACACATCACATCCCGCATATCATGCCATGTTTTGCATCATGTTGCTTGCGTATTGCACCGTGGTTGATTGTTGTTTCCTTTGCTTGTGTTCTTTCTTTGGGTAGAGCCGGGAGACGAGTTCGTGATCGAGGAACCCATTGAGTACGCTTACGAGGATCAAGCTTTCGTCAACTCGGAGAACTTTGAAGGCAAGATGACCATACCGTCGAAATCACTTCTATCTCTGCTTGCTAGTTGCTCGCTCTATTGCTATGCCGTGATACCTACCACTTGCTATATCATGCCTCCCATATTGCCATGTCAAGCCTCTAACCCACCTTTCCTAGCAAACAGTTGTTGGGCTATGTTACCGCTTTGCTCAGCCCCTCTTATAGTGTTGCTAGTTGCAGGAGAAGATGGAGTTTGTTCCATGTTGGAACATCGATATTGTTGGGATATCATTATTACATATATTGTTTACTTTAATGCATTTATACACTTGGTAAAGGGTGGAAGGCTCGGCCTTATGCCTGGTGTTTTGTTCCACTCTTGCCGCCCTAGTTTCCGTCATACCGGTGTTATGTTCCTTGATTTTGCGTCCCTTACGCAGTTGGGTGTTATGGGAACCCCTTGACAGTTCACTTTGAATAAAACTCCTCCAGCAAGGCCCAACCTTTGTTTTACATTTGCACTAACAACCTATCACCTTCCCTTGGGTTCTGCAGACTCAAGGGTCGTCTTTATTTTAACCCCCCCCCCCCCGGGCCAGTGCTTGTCTAAGTGTTGGTCCGAACTAGAGTCCTTTGTAGTGCCACCTCAGGGAAACTTGAGGACTGGTTTTAGTTGTATGGAGCGCTCATCCGGTGTTGCCCTGAGAACGAGATATGTGCAGCTCCTATCAGGATGTCGGTACACCAGACGGCTTTGCTGGTCTTGTTTTACCATTGTCGAAATGTCTTGTAACCGGGATTCCGAGTCTGATCGTGACTTCCTGGGAGAAGGAATATCGTTCGTTGACCGTGAGAGCTTGTGATTGGCTAAGTTGGGACACCCCTGCAGGGTTTTGAACTTTCGAAAGCCGTGCCCGCGGTTATGAGCAGGTGGGAATTTGTTAATATCCGGTTGTAGAGAACTTTACACTTAACTTAATTAAAATGAATCAACCGCGTGTGTAACCGTGATGGTCTCTTTTCGGCGGAGTCCAGGAAGAGAACACGGTCTCGTGTTATGCTTGAACGTAAGTAGTTTCAGGATCACTTCTTGATCACTTCTAGTTCACGACCATGCTTTGCTTCTCTTCTCACTCTTATTTGCGTATGTTAGCCACCATATATGCTAGTGCTTGTTGCAGCTCCACCTCACTACCCTTTCCTTCCCATAAGCTTAAATAGTCTTGAGCTCGTGGGTGTGAGATTGCTGAGTCCCCGTGACTCACAGATACTTCCAAAACCAGTTGCAGGTGCCGATGATATCAGTGCAGGTGACTCTACCCAGCTCAAGTGGGAGCTCGATGAAGATCTTGTTCGTTGTGTTGTTTCCATTCCGGACGATCAATAGAGGAGCCCAGTTGGGGCGATCGGGGATCTAGCATTAGGGGTTGTCTTTCTTTATTTGGTTCTGCAGTTGGACCTTGATTGTATTCTGGATGATGTAATGCTATATTTATGTATTGTGTGAAGTGGCGATTGTAAGCCAACTCTTTATCCCTCTCTTATTCAGTACATGGGGTGTGTAAAGATTACCCCTCTTGCAACATGCCTACTATGCGGTTATGCCTCTAAGTCGTGCTCCGACACGTGGGAGATATAGCTGCATCGTGGGTGTGTATAGAGGGGCTGAGCAAAAGCGGTAACATAGCCAAACAATGGATTGCTTGGAAAGGTGGGTTAGAGGCTGACATGGCAATATGGGACGCATGCTATAGCAAGTGGTAGGTAGGGCGACATAGCAACAGAGCGAACAACTAGCAAGCAAAGATAGAAGTGATTTCGAGGGTATGGTCATCTTGCCTGAGATCCCGCAAGGAAGAAGAACGAGTCCACGAAAAAGATAAACGGACATAGTCGAATAGATCCTCACAACTCCGGAACGGAACCGAAGCTAACGAGAGAAGCAACCTAGAAAGAAGCAAGCAACATAGTAAACAACCATCACGTAAACATGTCATGATGCACAACCAAGTATGATGCATGTTCGGTTTAAAGAGGCATGGCATGGCAATATGCACAAACAATACTACATATTAAGTGGAGCTCAATATGCAACGAGTTGCATATTGACGAAACACCACATCAATTATTTAGTTCGGTCTCGTTTATGTACCCAACAATATTAAATGTTATTAAACATGACAAGAGGCGAGGCATAATTAAACTAACTATTTAAACAATTTAAATGGGGCCGGATATAACAAACAACAAATCCGGTAAACCCCATATGCATTTAGGAATTTAAGGCAAACAACAGTTTTAGACATTTTAAATGTTATAATGATGTGGATGCCATGTGCAAGTTTCATGCAATTTTTTATTAAAAGTTGACATGATAAGATATGATGCATTTGTCGCCATGACAGAAGGAAAAGGGGTGCCACAGCGGCGAAACGAAAATGTTACCATGGAAACATTCCGGTGATTCAGCAACTCAATTGAGATGCTGGTGCAAAGGAACCAGTGTGGGTGCGCGAAACGTGCAAGAGTGACGGGGAGTTATCCCGGATACCGGGTGTCCCACATGACGGTGGCAAGGAAACGCGGAACATGCAAGGATCAAATCGGGCATGGCGCAAACATGGGGTTCATCTCATACATCACACAACATTCGTCCATGACAGTCGTCTCGACATTATACCTTTGAAGTGTGCCTTTCCGGAGGGTTCGGGTTCGGTGCAAAGTAGAGGAAGTAGACGTTCTCGGGACGTTCGTAGAAGTAGTGGTACTATCGGTCCTCGACGGTAGTGGTGCACGTTTTTCTGTAGATGTTCGGGTCATCGTGGAGGTACTTGGCACAACATAGGTCCCCGGGGTTGTCGTGTACACGTTCACATTGTAGTCGTACACGACGAAGGTAGTGGTACATGGTGAGGAACTTGATGTCCACGGTGCCTTTGAGGCTCGACGGTAGAGGTAGTTGTCCCATCGTCGGGCGTAGTCGTTCAATTGGTGTATCCAAAAGGGTACTTGTGGTCTTGATGGTCGACGGTAGTTGTGCATTCGATGTTGTGGTACTTGACGTCTCGTTCTGGCTGACCCAAAATGAAGCACGACAAAAGGGCCTCTCGAGGCAGCAGCAAGGCAACTCATGCCCAACAGTGAAGCAACAAAATCGGCCATGGCGTGGTGACGGTGTGGAAGGTGAACTCGGGGTCCAGTAGCCGCAAGGCGACAATGAGGAGGCACGTCGGATAGTGACTCGGAGCTCTAATGAAGGAGCTAAAGCAGAGGAGGGCCGTGGCGGTCTCCTGTACGACCAGAGAGAGCACCTAGCCGAGAGGGAGGGGGCGTGGACTCGGAACCCTGGACGTCGGCGCGATTGGAGCACGGGGAGGCGAAGCAGACGTCGAAGCAGGGGCAACGGGAGCCGGCGGGGACGTGGGGTCGCGATGGCGGGGGCGGGCTGTCCTGGTACTGCGGGGCTGGCGGCCATGGGAGCTCCTGCTCCTGCCGAAGATGACAGCGGCGGCCCTGCGAGATGGGACGTCGGCGAGAGAAAATGCAACGAGAGGAAGGGCAGGCCATGGATCGGGCACATGGAGCTTGAGGCGCCAGAGGAAGGAGGAGGCCATGGGCACAAGGAACACCTTGGCGCTCACTGGACGGAGCTTGCAGGCGGCGAGGATGGAGCCATGCGGGCGGCGGGGCGGCGAGGTGCGCTGGCGATGACGGGGATCGGGCGCGGAGGAGCATGGCCATGGGGATCGGGACCCCTTTCTGGTGCGTGCATGTTTTTTTGAGCATCTGTAACCTTTATTAAATCTGGATGTTCATAGGGATACAGATGATGTCGGACGTATTTAGAAGCCACAGGTGGCGCCCGGGAGACAAAGAAGCCGCAGCTTTTGCAAGAGCGTGCGCTTCGAAATTATGCTTCCTATTCTCATGAATAAATGGATAGTAGGAAAAAAACTAGCCCTATGGTTTATCTCACTCAAAACTGAGGCAAACTGGCAGGGGACATCTGAGCCTATCATGGAAATAACAACAGCACAATCCGAGGCCACGCATATAGAGTTGAGGTTGAGATCCATCGCCAAAGCAAGGGCTTCATTGCATGATTGTGCTTCCAGCGAGGGCGGATCCGTGAGACCCTCAAAAACTCTGGCTGAGGCTCCAAGAAAAGCTCCCGCCCTGTCACGAGAGACCACAGCTGCTGCACCCCTTCTACCTGATCTGGACACGCCTCCATCAATGTTTAGCTTCGCTTCTGCATCGGTTGGAGGAAGCCAACCAGGTGATGTCGCTCTGGTCCTCGAGTTTCCCGCTGTTACATGCAGGTCCTTTGGCTTTGCATGCAAGTCCCTCATGCGTGTCTTGTGCACAGCCATGCAATCAAGATCGGACAGAAATTTGTTGATGAAAACCGAAGTGCTCAAGGGGCTTTGGTACTGCTCATCATGGATAGCACGGCGCCGCGCCCACCATATGGCCCACATTGTGATCAAAATCTGAACAACTTCTTGCTCTTTTAGAGTATCCAGTAGCCAGAACATCCACAAACGAGCATCCTCTATTTGGTTTGAGATCATTACTTCTATCAGTTCCTCATCAGCCAGAGCCCAGACACAACGTGACATATGGCAATCAAACAGAGAGTGTCTCCACGTATCCACTGTCGCTTGGCAAAGTGGGCAAGCCGCCGAGTCCGTCATCTTCCTCTCCTTCCTCACCTCGCCTGTGGGGATCGATGTCTTGGCTAGCCGCCAAGCAAAAATTTTGATTTTGGGTGGGATGCTCAAATTCCAAAGTTTGCCCCAAGACTTCTTATCTGCATCCGTATCTGAATGCCCCGGAACATGCTCCAGCCATTCCGTTCTCTGTTGCTTTGTAGTCGCCAATAAACGGTAGGCAGACCTTACTGAAAAAGTGCCTCTTCTGTCATAATGCCAGGCCCAAAAGTCAGATTGTACTCGTGTACTCAAAGGTATATTCAGGATCGCTTCCTTGTCCATTGCATAAAAGTGCTCATCGAGGACATCAATATTCCAATCCACAGTAGTATGGTCAAGCAGCTCTGACACAAGTTGCGGTGGGTTTGGGGTCTTTGGGCACACTGGCCGTAGCTTGTGATCTCGCGGTATCCAGTTGTCCTGCCAAATACTCGTCTCACTTCCGGTGCCGATCCTTTTGATGATTCCCAATTTCAGGGTGTCACACCCCTCATGAATGGAGCGCCACACTTGAGACGGATTACTTCCCAGCCCAGCTTCCAGGACGGTGCAGTTAGGATAATATACAGCCTTTAATACGCGCGCACTTAGAGAATCAAGCTCTTGCAGTAGGCGCCAGGCTTGACGGGCAAGCAAGGCTAAGTTAAAAAGCTCGATGTCGCGAAAGCCCATGCCTCCCATAAACTTCGGTTGCGTCATGACTTCCCACGAGACCCATGCAGTTTTCCTTTCTCCCTTCTTAGATCCCCACCAAAACTTCCGAAGCATGCCGTTAATATGAAGGCATAGGCCCCTCGGTAGTTTGAAGCACGCCATTGAATATGTGGGAATCGCTTGCGCCACAGATTTTATGAGAACTTCTTTGCCCCCCACCGAAAGGGCCTTTTCCATCCACCCTTGGACATGCTTCCAAATCCTGTCCTTTAGGTACTTAAAGGATCCCTCTTTAGCTCTACCAACATCCGAGGGGAGCCCTAAGTATTTCTCTAATAATTGTTCATTATTGACATCCAGGACTCGCATAACATCTTTCCTCAAGTCCCCAGAGCACCCCTTACTGAAAAAGATTGATGACTTATCTTTGTTAATCCGTTGTCCCGACGCATCACAATATCTCTGGAGTAAAACATTGACCCGTGTTGCCATCTTGGGTGTAGCGTCAAAAAAGAGCAAGCTGTCATCAGCAAAGAGGAGATGATTAACAATTGGAGCATCGGGAGCTACCTGGATGCCATGGATACTCTCCCCTGGTACCGAAGATTTCAACAAAGATGAGAGGCCTTCTGCCGCCAACAGAAACAGATAGGGCGAATTGGGGTCCCTGTCGTAAGCCTCGGGTTGGCTTGAATTCCTCTAACTTGCCTCCATTAAACATAACTGAAAAAGAAACAGAAGTAACACACCTCATGATAGTTTCGGTGAACCGAGGGCTGAAACCTAGTTTCAACATTACTGCCTTCAAATATGGCCACTCGATTCTGTCATAGGCCTTCATCATATCGAGTTTTAGAGCACAGAATCTGTTTCCCTTCAACTTCCTTGTTTTCATATAGTGTAGACACTCATAAGCAGAGATGAAATTGTCGGTGATTAGACGACCAGGTACAAATGCAGATTGTTCCTCTGAAATGATTTCGGGGAGAATGAGTTTGAGCCGGTTAGCCAATACCTTTGAAGCAATCTTGAAGATCACATTGCATAGGCTTATCGGTTGGAACTGTGCTAAATTTTTTGGACTAGCAATCTTGGGAATAAGAACGATGAAAGTTTTGTTTATCTCCTCCGGTGAATCATCACCACTCAGAACACGCAGCACCATATCGGTTACCTCCTCACCACATAAATCCCAGTGACGTTGGAAAAAGTGAGCGGGAAAACCATCGGGCCCGGGGGCCTTTGTCGGGAACATTTGGAAGAGTGCAGACTTCACCTCTTCCTTGGTATAAGGGGCATTCAACATAGTGTTCATTTGGCCATTTACTTTAATCGGTATGTGAGAGAGAACCTCTTCCAATCCAATGGTATTTTGCGAAGCATATAAGTTCTCGTAAAAGCTAGTTGCCATTGCTGCCATCTCCTCCTGATCGGACGTCATTGATCCATCAGCTCTCTGAAGCTCCATAATGTGATTTTTGGCTTTCCTTGCACTAGCTTTTTTGTGAAAAAATTTTGTATTGCTGTCCCCTTCAGCGAGCCATTGTATACGGGCCCTTCGACGCCACATGATCTCTTCCCGACAACACAGCTCGACCATGTGAGCTTCAACTTCCTCCTCTTCCGTACTTGGTCCGACGCGCATGGGTGCCGCTCTCAATTCCTCAAGTTTCTTGCGTAGTTGTCTGAGTTCATGTCGAACTGAACCAAAAGTGTGGCGCCCCCACTGTTGTAGATCTGTCGCTAAATTGGCTAGCTTCTCTGAAAAATCAAAAACTGACTGAGCCACGGCTTTGGATTTCCATGCATTCTCCAAAACAGACCCGAACCGACCATCTCGTTCCCACATGCATTCATACCGGAAAGGCCGCTGGGCTGCCGGGACACTCTCACTGACTAGATCAGTCGCCAACGGGATTGGGGAGTGGTCGGACTTGGCCGCCGTAAGATGCTCTACACTGGCAAGAGGGAAAAGGGTGGACCAAGAAGCAGACGCAAGTGCCCTGTCGAGACGAACTCTACAGTAATGACCACCAGAAACTTTCTTCTCCCATGTCCAGTCTAGGCCCTTATAGCCCAAGTCCGCAAGGGCACATAAATCAGCTGCCTCGCGGAAAGCCTCCATCTGTGCACTATCTCTCTCATGTACTCCCATCTGCTCTTCTTTCCTGAGAATTTCATTGAAGTCCCCTATACACAGCCACGGCAGAGTGCTTTCGCCTCGCAAATGCGTCATCATATCCCACGTCTTATAGCGTAGGCTTCTATTTGCTTCCCCATAAAAACACGAGAGCCGCCATTGTTCCTTCAATGGTTCCTTAACCCATGCATCCACATGATACCGAGAAAAGTTTTTTTATTGAAACATCCAGAGAATTTTTCCAAAAGATACATATGCCGCCACTACGGCCTGAACTACCAACTCCAAAACTGAAATCAAAACCTAACGAAAAACGAAGACCTTCAACACAATTCTTCGGCAGTTGAGTTTCAACTAAGCAAAGAATCATCGGCGAACTCCTCTCCACGAGATCGCGGAGTTCTCTGACCGTCGCAGGGTCGCCAATCCCGCGACAGTTCCAGTATAATATTTTCATTGGGCCTGGCGGCGCCCCGGCTCGGAGCCCGCCAATAACGCCATCTTATTATCCTTCTTCGGTGAGGAACCTTTCTTAGCTTTCTTTGACTCCCTTGGGGACACATACACCGGTGGAGGCGGTGGTGTATCAGACGTACTAGCATGTACATCACTTGCAGCTCCCTTCTGTGTCAGCCCTAGCGCTTGGTTTTGATCAGTGATGTTTGCGTTTGTCCCCGTAGTGCTTGAAACTTCAGGCATGTTGCTACTAGCGTTAAGAACAACATTCAAGTTACGCCGTGCCGCTGGCTCCTCAGACGAGCTAAGGCCAGTTGTGGGTTTCAGAGGGCTAGTAACATCAGCATCTGTATCATCTCCATCTTCAAAGCCGGCATCCTGGGATGACCTTTTGCGCGGCCCCTCCTGGTTGCTTGATGGGGCTCTCTCCCGCCCAGTTCCGGCTCTGCCACGGCCCCGGGCCCAGCTCCCTCGAGTGGAACGACCATACTGCTGTTGATCAGGGGCCACCTCCTTGCGTTGGGCGAGCATCCAACTTCCAAACTGCCTCTGTTTTGGTTCCCACACCCCGTCTCCGCATTCTTCATGGTTGTGCCCCATGAAACCGCATACCTGACAAAAGTAAGGGATCTTCTCATATTTAACTGGGAGGAAACGACGCCCCTCACCCGTGACATTCAATGGCGTAACTCTGGTCAGGGGCTTGTTAACCAGCACTCTTGCGCGAACTCTGACATAATCCCCCTCATAGTAGAGCTTCGGAGCAAGTACCACCTCCTTAACTCTGCCAATTCGGCGAGCAAGTTGATCCACGATTTCTGTTTTACGATACAGATCAGGTATATTATGGATTTGTGCCCAAACATAGAGACCATCAAAGACCACTGATTCCGGGTCTGACTTGCCATCGTAATCCTCGATCAAAAGACCCATCCCCTTGAACAGCCATGGGCCGCCATGAACGACCTTCTTCCAGTCTCCCAAACAGAACATCTGGAACACAAACAGATTGTCGCCTGCCTCTCTGAACTTCGGCACCTGCGCTAGTCCCCAGATCGATTTCAGTGTCTCGAACATAGCAGTGGAACTAAAACAGCGCATCGTGTTCAGCTTCCCGATGGCCATCCACCGTGCCTCCGCCTCAAATTTCCTCAACTCCTCCCCGCCTACGACCACGTCATCCAACTCCTCGTCCTTCAGATCGAGGTGCTGAAGCATCTCCTCCAAGTTCTTCCCTGTCCAGCCGGCCGTCGATGAAGATCCTCCCGGAGTCGCCATCTAGGGTTAGACCAGGTAGCAACCCCGCGTGGAGAAAGAGGCTCCAATCCTATCCTCCTAGCAGCAGCCCAGGGAGGGGTGCGCTAGCAGGGGGAGGACCGGCAGCCGGGTAAAAAACTCACAACGGCGATGAGATCGCCGTCGGAGGACGAGAAACCCTAAACGAGAGGGTACGTTCCCATACTCTCTTCATAAAGAGCAGCCCCGTGGGAGTCGAAACAGCAACCTGAAGGTGCGTGCATGTGGGAGGAGGGAATCGAGGAGAGGGTGAGGGGATCAGGCACGACTCTATGCGTGCGATTGTGGCGGCGATGCAGGAGTATGAGAGGGAGAGGGTGAGGATCAAGCGGGGAGAGGGTTCAGCGCCTAGGGTTAGAGTTGGTTGGGCCTTGGGCCTTAGGAGGAAAGGAATGGGCCGGCCTGGGGGCTGAGGGGAGCAGGGGGACTGATCTGTGTTGCTCTCTCTGCCTCCAAATTCTTTCCTTTTTAATTTTTACAGAATAGGAAAAAAAACTTAGAAGAAAAGAATGGAAGGGTAGGAGTGGAATTCCCACATGTGACATATTTTTCTCGAGACAGAAAAATATAGAGAATTAATGAAAAAGGTCGGAGAGAGTTTAGAATATACAAATTCAAATAAGTTTGAATAACACTCAAACTATTTGAATTTGGAAGCAATTTAAATGGAGACCAAAAGAGATGAGATAACAAAGGCATTGGGAATTATGTTGCATGTGTGTTAAAGGTAATTCCAAATTATTGGAATATTTTATTATAGTTCCCTAATATTGGGAGGATATGTTATAAAGAGAAGTCATCCTTCCATCGATTTAAATAGATCAACCATCTCTGCAATTTATTAGTTGAGTTGAGATGCAAAGATTAATGACATGATGGCATGATGCAATGCAAAAATAAAAGAGCAGGCACAAATGAAACACACGGTGATCACGAAAATAAGGAAGTCTTCTGAAGCGCCGGTCTTGGGGCGTCACACCCGAGTGGGAGGATTGCTCTCCACTCGGTAAGATTTAGAAACTTAGGCGAATCAGGTTCGCGGCTAAGCCACCAACTGGGGGATTTTGAACACACAACTTGACAGGATAACAATCATTAAGGCACCACAAAAATCTTGTTTTTGATAAGTAAAATGAACGATTCTTATTACAACTCGCCGACCTGAATGCTTAAGTGTTAAAAGGGCGGAGCAGATCCGCGTTCCAAGAGCGTTGCTCGTCTTTCTTGTGTTCCATATTATAAAGGTGATAAGCTCTATTGTGAAGCACCTTGGTGATGATTAAGGGACCTTCCCAAGCAGGAGCAAGCTTGTGAGGTCATTGATGATCCTCTCGGAGTACCAGGTCTCCTTCCTGAAATGCTCAGCCTCTCACGTTTCTGGCATGGAATCGATGAAGGTCTTGCTGATAAATGGTCGACCTGATCAAAGACATCTCTCTCTCTTCTTACAGGATGTCAACAGCATCTTGCCGAGCTTGCTCTGCTTCCGCTTCTAAGAAATGTTCCACTCGGGGCGCATTGTGAAGCAAGTCACTTGGTAGTACGGCTTCAGCCCCATAGACCATGAAGAAGGTAGTCCGACTAGTCGACCGGTTTGGCGTTGTTCTCAACCCCCAAAAGACAGAAGGCAACTAATCTACCCAAGCGCCTGCTACATGCTTGAGGTCATGCATCAACCGGGATTTCAGCCCTTGGAGGATCAAACCATTTGCTCTCTCTGCCTATCCATTCATCCGCGGAAGCGTCAGACGCGTAGTCGACCCGAGTCCCCTGGGAAGCGCAGAATGCTCTGAACTCATCATAATCCAAGTTGGAGCCATTATCTGTGGTAATACTGTGAGGGACTCCATATATGAATGTCAGCTCTCTGATAAAACTGATGGCAGTGCTTGAGTCGAGACTCTTGATAGGCTTGGCTTCGATCCACTTAGTGAACCTATCGACTACTACCAGCAAATGAGTGAAACCACTTCTGCCAGTCCTCAGGGGTCCAACCATATCCAACCCCCAAACAGTGAATGTCAAGACGAGTCGAATGTTCTTCAAAGCTGAAGCGGGCTTGTGAGACATGCTGGAGTAGAACTAGCAGCGCTCACACTTGTCGACTATTTCTTTTGCCATTTCGTTTGCACATGGCTAGTAAAAACCTGCTCGGTATGCTATGGCCACGATTGTCCGAGAGGACGCATGGTGACAATAGGTCCCCGAGTGGATATCATTGAGAATCATTCGACATACCTCTGTGATAATGCATCATTGAGAAACTCCGGTCACACTCTCTCTGTACAGTTGACTACCTATCACGGTAATGGCTTTGGATCAACGGATGATCTAATGGGCCTCATCATCATCCTCTGGAAGTTCTATTCTGAGAATGTATGCAACATATGGCACCGTCCAATCTGGGGTGATAACCAAAAACTCCATGATCAAGTCGACCATGGTTGGAATTTCAACCTCAGTCGAGTCAGTGGAACTTTTCGGTTGCGGGGGCTCTTTCATGAAAGGATCCTCTAGAACTAACGGAGTGTGGAGATGTTCCAAAAACACATTGCTGGGAATAGACTCGCGCTTGGAGCCTATCTTCGCCAGATCATCAGCTGCTTGATTCTTGACTCGGGGTATGTGGTGGAGTTCTAACCCCTCAAACTTCTTTTCCAACTTCCTCACTGCATTGCAATAGCCAGTCATAGCGGGGCTCCTGATATCCCATTCCTTCATCACTTGATTGACCACCAAATCTGAGTCGACATAAACCATCAGGTGGCGGACAACGAGTGAAATGGCCATATGCAACCCATACAGAAGTGCCTCATCTTCAGCGTCATTGTTGGAGGAATCAAAGTGCATTTGGAGAACATAACTGAGTTTGTCGCCTCGTGGGGATACCAGGACCACCCCAGCACCAGAACCATTCAGCATCTTGGATCCATCAAAGAACATAGTCCAATGTTCCGAATGAATTTGAGTCGGTTGTTGTTGCTCACTCCACTCGGCGAGAAAATATATTATTGCTTGGGACTTGATTGCTTTCTTTGGCTCAAACTTGATATCTAACGGAAGGAGTTCAAAATTTCTGATAATGGAGCGTCACTGATAACTGAAACCGAATGATCTGAGAAGTAATGTGCGACTTTCTTTGTTGTCAGATAAATCCCATAAACCAACTTCTGATAATGAGGGTATCTCTGCTTGGACGGGGTTAAGACTTCAGAAATATAATACACTGGGCGCTGAACTTTGAAGGCTTTGCCTGCATCTTCCCGCTTGACCGTGAGCACCATACTGACAACTTGTCCAGTGGCTGCGATATAAAGCAATAAAGGCTCTTTGCCCATCGGAGCAGCAAGCACCGACTGAGTGGAAAGCAGTGTTTTGAGCTCTACAAATGTTGTGTCAGCTTTAGGTGTCCACTCGAACTTGTCAGACTTCTTCATAAGTTGGTAAAGAGGCGATGCCTTTTCACCGAGACGAGAAATGAATTGGCTCAAAGCGGCCAGGCAACCGATATGCTTCTGGACATCATGCACATGTATAGGGCGTTTCATTCGGAGAATTGCACAAACTTTTTCTGGTTTTGCATCGATCCCACGTTCGGAAATGAGAAAACCGAGTAACTTTCCTCCTGTGACTCCGAATGTGCACTTTGATGGATTAAGCTTGATATCATATCTTCTCAGATTGGAAAAGGTTTCGGTTAGGTTAGTCAGGAGGTCGGAACCTTTACGTGACTTGACCACGATGTCATCCATGTACGCTTCCACATTCCAACTGATTTGAGTGAGCAGACACTTCTGAATCATGCGCATGAATGTAGCACCAGCATTCTTGAGACCAAAGGGCATGGTAACATAGCAAAAGCACCCGAAAGGGGTGATAAAAGCTGTTTTTATTTCATCAGGACCATACAGTCGGAGCTGATGGTACCCGGAATAAGCGTCCAGAAAGGACAAACGCTCGCATCCCGCGGTCGAGTCAACAATTTGATCGATGCGGGGTAGAGGGAAATGATCTTTCAGGCAGGCCCGATTGATATGTTTGAAGTCGATGCACATGCGACGTAAATATTTCTTTTTGGGGACCATAACAACATTGGCAAGCCACTCGGAGTGGTATATCTCGTGGATGAAATCGGCTGCCAGAAGCCGAGCCACCTCCTCACGAATTGCCTTCCTCTTCTCCATGGCGGACTGACGGAGATGCTCTTTGACAGGTTTTGCTTTGTGGTTGACTCACAAATGGTGCTCAGCCAGTCCCCTGGGTACACCTGGCATGTCAGAAGGTTTCCACGCAAAGAAGTCCTGGTTCTCATGGAGGAACTGGATGAGCGCTTCTTCCTATTTGCTGTCGAGTGTTGTTGAAATATGGGTCGGAGAAGCATTAGGATCGGTCGGGTGAACATGAACTTGTTTCGTTTAACCGGACAACTGAAATGAAGATTCTGAAGCGGTCTTCTTGGCACGCAACAAATCACTCGGATCTGCATTCTTCTGGTACTCTTGCATTTCCACTGCTGCCATCTGTTCATCGGCAATCTTTGAGCCTTTCTGGAAACATTCCTCCACTCTCTGCCGATTTCCAGTGATCGTAATCATGCCTTTGGGCCCAAGCATCTTCAGCTTGAGCTATACATAACATGGTCGAGCCATGAAGCGAGCATACGCAGGTCTGCCCAAAATAGCATGATAAGCACTGTGAAAATCCACAACTTCAAATGTCAACTTTTCCTTGCGATAGTTCTTCGAATCGCCGAAAACCACGTCAAGAGTAATCTGGCCAAGTGAATCAGCTTTTTTCCCAGGAATGACCTCGTGGAAGCGCATATTGCTTTCACTGATCTTGGACATCGGGATGCCCATCTCTCGAAGGGTCTCAGCATATAGAATGTTCAAACCACTGCCACCATCCATGAGGACCTTGGTCAATCAGGTGCCTTCGACGACCGGGTCGACCACCAACGCTTGCCGCCCTGGGGTAGCAACACGTGCCGGGTGATCTGACTGGTTGAATGTAATGGGAGTCTTTTACCACTTGAAATATGTTGGCGTTGCTAGAGCAACCATGTTCACTTCTCTGTTAATGACTTCCAATAGACTTTTGCTCTCAACATCAGCGAAAATCATCAAAGTGGCATTGATGTTGGGGAAACCATCATCTTCCTCTTTGTCTTCATCCTTACCAAACTCTTTCTCTTTCTCTTTGGACAGACCCTCTCGGAACTGCTGAATAAGGAGTCGACATTGTCCAGTGGTATGCTTGGGATAAATCAGGTTTCCTTCTTCATCCACTTTGGTGTGTATATGACACAGCAGATCCAACACATCATTCCCTGCTGAATCCTTCACCTTTTAGGGACCCATGGTCCTTTTGGTTTCCCCTTGAATTTTCCCTGAGTCACTGTTGCAGCTTCTCGAGGAGCGGCGGGTTCGGCCTTGCACTTCTGTTTCTGATTGGAATTACCTCCCCGGCTTCTTGGGCGGCTGGTTTGCTCTTGCCGCTGTGGAGTTGGTCTTCTTCACCGTTGGCGTACCGAGTGGCTATTTCAATCATTCGGGTCAGAGTCATATCTCATGTCCGACCGAATTTCAGGTTCAGCTCTCGGTACCGAACGCCCTCCTTGAAGGCGCATACTGCTTGGTGCGGTGACACATTTTCCACTATGTGATGCAAAGTGGTCCACATTTGGATGTAATATCTCAGTGTCTTATTCGGCTTCTGAACACAATGTTGCAATTCTGTCAGTCCTGTAGGCCGCTTGCAAGTGCTTTCAAAGGTTCTAACAAACACTCGAGCCAACTCTTCCCAACTGAATATGCTGCTAGGAGCCAACTGATTCAACCAAGCCCTGGCCGACCCTTCCAACAACAAAGGAAGGTGTTTCATGGCTACCTCATCATTACCGCCGCCAATCTGCATAGCCACTCAGTAATCCTCTAACCAAGTGTCAGGTTTGGATTCACCGGTAAACTTACTTACCCCAGTCGCCAACCTGAAGTTGGGAGGGATCTCTTCGGCTCTGATGGCACTGCTGAAACACTCAGGCCCTAATACATGCACTCGACTGCTCGCTGGTCGATCTCTGTCTTGTCCTTCTCTTTGAGCTTTTTTCCGGTCGACCAGACCTTGTACCAAAATTGATCTTGCATCAAATCCAGGTTCTCTGGGGTCGACTGGATGCCTTCGCTCGTCACCATATGGACGCCTGTCGTTGGGTCGCCGCGGTGCATATGACCCGCCTCGCTGAGGGGGCGTTGACACTCGACGGCGATCCTCACGGCCGACCCGATGATCATACTGCTCATAATTCAGTCCCATGAACTGCTCTTGATGGTGTCCATGACCCTCATGCCGCGGAGGCGATCTTGGGCTGTGAGCCGACAGGACTGTGTCCGCAACCAAAGATCTGATATGGATCCTATTGCGTGACTGGGAAACTGCTGTGTTCTGCTCTCCCGCTGCACAGAGCAGCGCTCTAATCTGCATCAAATCTGTTCCAGCCTCTGATTGGGATGGTTGGATTGACTTTGCTATGCGGGCTGTAGCAGTAAGATTCTGAATTGGCGTACAGTATACATGATGCTCGAGGGGAAACAATTGCCACTGTCATCGACTGGATTCAGGGACCAGCCGTCGGGCGCGACCGTCGAGTGAACCTTGGAGATTTTCCAGTCGTGTGCGCTCAACCAAAGTGGCCAGGCGCGCAGTCTCCAAGGCCCGAGCCTTAGATGTTTGCCCGACGATGGGAGTGTGGAGTGCCTCCGAATTGCGACGATGCAGCTCCTCTCACTGATGTGAAGTAAGGGCTTGAGGACGATATTCTTCGTGAACGTGTGACGGATCACCGCCGCCATCGCCGTCGTCGCTACGCCGAAAACCAGGCGAGCTGCGTAGCGTGTCGACCATCAGGACTTCCACCGCAGGGTCGCTGATGTCACACTTGTATAGGGTGTCGACGGAGACAGTCGACAGGTCGAACAACCCGTAGAGAGATTCGTTGGGCTCGATTGCCGTGACTTGAGGGGTGGCCAACAGATACTGGGTCGATGGCTGCCGCAGAAGGAAGCCGTGGGCGCATGGCCGAAAGTGGGTTGCTCCGCGGGTGGGGAGCGCCTCGACGTTGAGGGGAGCTTCTTGAAGCCAAGCGGAGTCGTCGGCGATGAAAACGAGCGCACCGAGACGGATCTCGCGGCCCTCAGCCAAACCTCCGCCAGAAACCATAGTGATGGGAATCGGAAAAACCGCAACCTCACCGGAAGTCGCTAAGACACCTGCCCCATGGTGGGCGCCATCTGTCGTGGTTCTAAGTCTGACAGTAGATTAGGGGGTACGTAAGAGGAGGCAAGATCCTAGCTACGATGAGGTTGTGCATGCAAGATTTATGAGTTCAGGCCATTCGCGGATGGAGTAATAGCCCTACATCTCGGTGCCCTGAGGTGGTCGACTGGATTATGCATGAAATTACATGGGGTGCGAACCCTTGTCTAAGTGGTGGGGGTGGCTTATATAGAGTGCGCCAAGACCCCAGCCAGCCCATGTTTCAAGGAGCCAACGTACATAAAGGTGAGGCGTTACTGGTAACGCCAGCAATAAAGTCATATAAACGAGCATTAACACTACAGAGTGAACGCCTGACCATTGCCATCCTGAGTGACTTTAGATCTTCTGTACTCCGAGCGGTTTCTTGTACAGTCGAATTATGGTATAATGGTCGAATGGAATTGGGTTATCCGAGTGGAGTTGTTGGTCGAGTGGGTTGGACTCTGAGGTGATTCGAGACGGTGGAAATTAATGTGCTTTGAATGATGTTGATCTTTGGGTATTGTCCTTTGGAAGGGCGTCTAGGTCAGGCCCATTACCCTACCCTAGGTACATGTCATCGTCACCTGGTCCAATGGGAGTCATCACCATCCCGTCGGACAAGAGGGATGCTGTAGGATCGAAAGTATGTCTAGAGGGGGTGATTAGACTACTTGACCAAATAAAAATCTAGCCTTTTCCCAATTTTAGTTCTTGGCAGATTTTAGCAACTTTGAACAAGTCAAGCAATTTTAACACAATTCAAGCAAGCATGCAAAGAGTATATGAGCAGAGGAAAGTAAAGCATGCAACTTGCAAGAATGTAAAGGGAAGGGTTTGGAGGATTCAAACGCCATTCGAGACACGGATGTTTTGTCGTGGTTCCGATAGGTGGTGCTATCGTACATCCACGTTGATGGAGACTTCAACCCACGAAGGGTAATGGTTGCGCGAGTCCACGGAGGGCTCCACCGACGAAGGGTCCACGAAGTAGCAACCTTGTCTATCTCACCATGGCCATCGCCCATGAAGGACTTGCCTCACTAGCGGTAGATCTTCACGAAGTAGGCGATCTCCTTGCCCTTACAAACTCCTTGGTTCAACTCCACAATCTTGTCGGAGGCTGCCAAGTGACACCTAGCCAATCTAGGAGACACCACTCTCCAAGAAGTAACAAATGGTGTGTTGATGATGAACTCCTTGCTCTTGTGCTTCAAATGATAGTCTCCCCAACACTCAACTCTCTCTCACAGGATATGGATTTGGTGGAAAGAAGATTTGAGTAGAAAGCAACTTGGGGAAGGCTAGAGATCAAGATTCATATGGTAGGAATGGAATATCTTAGTCTCAACACCAGTGTAGGTGGTTCTCTCTCAAAAAATATAGGTTGGAAGTGTAGGTTTGTTCTGATGGCTCTCTCCACGAATGAAGAGGAGGTGGAGGGGTATATATAGCCTCTACACAAAATCTAACCCTTACACATAACTTTCCAAACTCGGTGGGACCGAATGATTAAACTCAGTCGGACCGAT
Organism: Triticum aestivum; assembly: GCF_018294505.1. NCBI lineage: Eukaryota > Viridiplantae > Streptophyta > Magnoliopsida > Poales > Poaceae > Triticum > Triticum aestivum. The sequence goes on along the minus strand of NC_057800.1, from coordinate 308,951,742 downwards.
TCAGCAAAGCTAGTGACCATTAGGGTTTTCGGTGGGACCGACATGCAACTCGGTAGGACTGATATGATTAGGGTTAGGGCATAACGTAATCTCGATGAGACCGATTACACAAACTCGGTGAGACCGATTTTGGTAATAAGCCAACCACAGAGTTGGCCAGGTAAACTCGGTGGGACCGATCACTCATTTCGGCGAGACCAAAGCGTTACGAAGGGAAAACAGATAGTTTACATTGAAATCTCGGTGGGACCGATTGCTCATCTCGGTGAGACCAAAATGTTACAAAGGGAAACAGAGAGATTACAATCCCTATCGGTGAGACCGATTTGCCTAGGGTTTGTGGCAGTGGCTATGACATTTGAAACTCGGTGGCTCCGGATAGAAAGAATCGGTGGGGCCGAGTTTGACTTTTGGTTTAGGTCATATGTGGATGTGAGAAAGTAGTTGAGGGTTTTTGGAGCATATCACTAAGCATTTTGAGCAAGAACCTCATTAAGGAATACCTCATCCCTCCTTGATAGTGTTGGCTTTTCCTATAGACTCAATGTGATCTTGGATCACTAAAATAGGAAATGTAGAGTCTTGAGCTTTGAGCTTGAGCCAATCCTTTGTCCTTTGCATTTTGAGGGGTCCACTTTTCTCATCCATGCCATGCCAATCATTGAGCTTTCCTGAGATATTAATCTTGAAATAGCATTAACTCAATGAGCTATATGTTGTTAGGAATTACCAAAACCACCTAGGGATAGTTGCTGTATCAATCTCCACCTTTTTGGTAATTCATGACAACATATAGATCAAAGCTTCGACAAATGATAATAAGAGTGAAAAACATTGTCGCTTTGAGAAGTATGTGAAAGGCAAGAGCTCCCCCTAAATTTGTGCATAGTTTAAGATTTGCTTTGGACTGCAAATGCACAAAGAGTTAGGATCATGGGTTACTCTTCCATGTCACATACATCTTGGTGGAGCACTCAAAATGATAATAATTCAAATACATGCACTCATCACCAAGCAAAATGAATGATCATATAAAAGGATAATGTCATCCAACAAGCATTAAGGTAGCATATGATCAAACACATGATCATCTAAGCAAGCACAAAGTATAAAGTATCTCAACCAAGCAACTAAACGAAGTTTAACCACCAAACAAAAAGAGAGAATAAAAAGCAACGCTCTCTTTTGAAGCCTATGATCTATACATTTTCTCCCCCTTTGGCAACAAGTTACCAAAAAGTTCATAAAAGGTGCATAGTGCTAGATTGACACTCGGGCTTGGTCTTCATGTGGTGGTGTAGACAGAACTCCAAGAACGAAGGCATCAGTCGATGTAGATGGAGCTGGTGGAGTAGATGCTGGAGCCAGTGGAACTGAAGCTGTAGCTGGTGCAGATGAAGTAGCTCTGGTGTCTGGAATAGGCACTGCAGCAGACCTCTAAGCTCTAGGCACTCTAGCAAAAGAATCAGTGGTTGTCTTGCCCTTCTTCTCCTCCACTTCATCCTCAAGTTTCTCAACGACTAACTGGATCTCAGTGACCTTCACATCTAAGTCATAGAACTTCTGCTACACGATCCTCTCCAAGCTCTCCTAGGTTTGAGTCAGGGTGGCCAGTCTCTTCTCAATCCTCAGAGTGGAGGCAATCAAGTAGCCAAGCTGATCTTGCTTGCTCTTCAGAAGATACTGAGATGCTTCTTTAGTAGTTGGCATCCTTGCAGCCTTTTCAGCCTTTGCCTTCTCCCTCTTGGCTTGTGCGTGCAAAGAAGATGGTTCATTTTCATCCATCACCACAGTGTTGTGCTCAAAGTCTGGGTAGATGGGCAGGTGCTCCTTGTCCAGCAGATATGTGCCAGTGCCCATCTTGGAGTTGATCAGCTCCTGAATCTGTGGGACATATCCACAACTCCTCTTCTGATCTGCAGCTGTCCTCTTTATGGTTTCCACTATTAGGCTCATGACTTTGAACTTCTATGGGACATCAAAGATGTGAAGCAAGTTAATTGCATGGCCTCTGATCATCTTGTGATCACCTGACTTTGGCAAGAGAGAGTGCCTGAGGATCCAGTTGATAGTTGGCAAGCCTGACAGAAGGTAATGTACAGATCCAAACTTGTGTGTCTCAAGAGCAGCATCTGGGATCTCCTTGTACATGTGTGCCATCATGTTGTGATCCTTCTTCTTCTTGGCATAGACATCCAAGTAATCTTCACTCTCTTTTGGGGAATTGATCAACTTAGCCCATTCTGCAACTGTGGACTAGTACCTTGTACCTTCAGACATCCAGACAATCCTTCCATCTGGGTAGAAGTGACCTGTGGAGTAGAACTGCATGATGAGCTCATCATTCCATTTTGTGAGCTTCTGAGCCACAAACTCATCAACTCCACAAGCCTTGAAGCTGTCATATACACCAGGGAAGTGATCCTCATTTTCCTCAATGAATGACCAATCGACCCATCTCATGTCACACACTATGGGCTTCTTGTCAAGCAAGATGGTCTCATAGAAGTCCTGCTATTCATTTATATGGAACTTGTAGTGCACAACAGTCCTTCTCCTGGTGGCATATGGATCTGACTCTCTCCATAGCCTCAATCCTGAATCCTTCCTTATCTTCATGTTCTCAGCTACTGGATGAGCATCATTGTGATCTGGAATTTTTGGCTTCAACTTCCTCAAGACAACAGAATCATCTTCTTCTTCCATTGCAGCTTCAGGCATTGGGGCCTTGTTCTTCTCTGTTGCTGGGATGTTCCTGGTGCTCCTCTTGGGTGCAGTTTTGGGTTTTGGAGCAGCTGGCTTAGGAGTTCCTTTGGGCTTAGATGGAGCAGCCCCTGATCTTATGGCAACTCCCATAAGCTTCTGAGCTTTAGGTGCTGGTGCAGCATCCTCTTCCTCTTCCTCTTCTTCAGAGTCTTTCATGATTGAAGATCTCCCAAGCACTCTGGCAGTGGTCTTCTTGACCCTCTCTTTCCTTTTCTTTTCTGCCACAACCTTCTCTTTCGATGCAGATCCCGAAGTCACTTGAGTGGATGCTCTGGCTTTAGACATTGGAGCTCTCTTGGCAGGAACCTTTTGCTTCATCCCTGGCTTGGTGGCAACAACTGTGCCATATTCCTTCCTCGGGAATTTCCTCTTTGAGGTGGTTTCTTCCACCTCAGCCACATAGTCCTCATCCTTTGACTCTGAGGTTCTTTTCTTGCTGGCTCTTGTGGCAGCCTTTGGCAGATTGCTGGGTGTGCTCGTGCTGCAATCATCTGAGCTGCTAGAGGGACTAGTGCCCTCACTCAAGTGAACCTGCTCCTCTGACTTGTCCTGACTATCACTCTGATCTGACATGATGCAAACACTGACAGCAGACCCTGTGAATAGATTATAGATGAGGTAGAGTGGATGAGCATCACAAAGTACAAAGGTTTTTGCAAAAGAATGAGTTAAAAACTTAGTTTTAGTTTTCCACAGAAAGCATTTCGGATCTACCGATTTGCAAACTCGGTGATACCGAAGCAGCTTTTGGAACCTAAACTAGTGAACTCGGTCAGACCGAGTCACAGTTTCGGTGGAACCGAGACTGCTAGGGTTTCACAAAGTGCGGAACTCGGTCACACCGATTTGCAATTCTCGGCCAGACCGAGAATCACAATTGCAATGGCCTGAGCCAAATCGGTGGAACCGATTTCATCAACTCGGTCGGTCCGAGATGGTTTCGGCGGAAACCTAACCCTAAATTTTCAATTCACAACTAAACTACAGAGTGTTTTCGATGGATAGAACGATCTCAATCATGGCACGATATGTGGCAAAGCAACATACTGGGGAATCAGGTTTAGGACAACACAAAGTTCAAGTCCATACCCTAGTTCGGCGATGAACATGATACGACGGCAACGACGGAGAAGATCCCGTTGACGGCGGTGGAGACCAGCGAAAGGAGGCGGCTAGCGATGAGGAGGATGATCTGGATACCCAGGGAGGCAGAGCAGGCTAAGCGCGGGCGAGGAGGTTTGGAAATTTTTCCAAAATTTGACCCATGGATATATATAGCCTGACCCTGTCGGTGTGACCGAGTGGAACAACTCGGTGGCACCGAGATTCATAACTGCAAGCAGTTATTGAAACTCGGTGTGACCGAAAATTTCAAATCGGTTGCACCGAGATTGAAAACCTAGATCTGCTTAGTGATCTCGGTATGACCGAAATGGATGAACCGGTCAGACCGAAACACACAAAGAAGTTTTGGAGGTTTAAGTCTATGACGAATCGGGGACTCCGAGTGCTCATCACACAGAGTGGTTCGAATCTGACTTGATCAAACTTTGTGATGGAACATGAATAGAGTTTGAGACGAGAAAAGCATAGCTAGATAGAGAAGGTTCTTAGGCATTCTTGTCCATCCACTTGGCCAAAAGAAAAGGAAACCAATCAATCAAAACAACAAGTGGATGTCCTCAAATGAGTAAATTATGCAACCAACATGCTCACACAATAAAATGACAAGTGACATATGTGGCAAAGCATGCACAAACAATTCTAGCATCTATCAAGCAATTGGCGATGACTAGGTCATCTATATATGAGTATATTGACTTAGGAGTCAAATGAGAACATTTGATCATAGGTCATACTCATCGTTTAAGCACAAGTGGCATTACCACTTTTACATAAAGCGTTGTTGTGTTCACACCATTAGAGTTGCTTTAACTCAATTGTTAGAGCAAAGCTCCCCCTAGATGTGATATCCCCCCTAAGAGGGATGAACTAACCTTGGGTCTTGTCGATGATGACTTCATGTAGGTGTTGAAGATGTGGATTCTCTAAGTTGACGTAGATCATTCGGAGCTATCCTTTGGAGTGAGTTGCACTTTCAATACCTACACGGGTTAGTCCCACAAGGAACAAACAAGGATATCCATAGACATAGAGTGATGCACACACAAGATGATGTCTGTGAGAGCATTAGGTTACCTTGTCCCTTGTCTTGCCAAAAAGAGGGGTTGTGACTCCTTGAACTAGTGCAAGATGTGGAAGTTGATTGCACTTGTTCTTGCCAAAATGATAAGAGTGAAGTATGTTGGCGGAGTCACCCTCAAGAACTCTCTAGTTCTTCTTCTTCGGGATCCACACCATCTTGATGGGAATCCTCAGAGTTGTAGTTGTACTTGATGAAGTGGAACTTGATTTAGTCTTGGGAACCCACTTGACCAAGGCCTTAGGAGCTTCTTCAAATGCATCAATTTCCTCTTGAAGCTTGTCCTTGCCTTTTTCCTTGTGGTCTTGTGGTTGAAGATCATCTTGAGCTTGTGTCCCCTTGAAATAAGTAGGATCATACTTCTCTTGTTGAGGAACAAACTTCGTCTTGGGGTATTGATATTCTTCCCACTCAACTACATTGGCATTGAACTTTCGTTCAAAACCAAAAACTTGATTCTTCCGGTGCCTTCCTTGCTTGCGTACAATTTCCTCGAATTGCTTACTCCCGGCAAGGCTGTTGTAAACACCTTTCTCTATGATTCCCTTCAATAAGCTATTTTCTTTCTCAAGTGTAACTTGGCTAAGAGAACCATTAGTGGAATCAAGAGAACTACTAGAAGCAATAATATTGGATTTAGCGTGATTATTGTTAATACTAGAAGAAGAACCCTTCTTTTTCTTGTTACTAGACTTTACTTGAGGCATGTAAGTGGATAAGAGTAAACACTTGGCAATGTAAGAAGAACTTTTCTTGCGAATATCATCATTGATTGCCTTTAAGAACTCAAGCTCTTGCTCTAGATTGAGCTTCTCAAAACGTAATTTATCATGAGTCCTTAAAAGTTCTCGATGATCTCCTAAGATAGTTTCATGAGATAACTTAAGAGTGTTTAGTTCTTTAGTTAGAGACTCAATCTTCTCCTTATCATTGTCATTCGTTTCATCTTGATTAGCATGATTAATCGACGTTTCGTCATAGTATTCATCACTAGAGTTGTCAAAACGTAAATCATCATCACCTAACAAGTCATCTTCATCACTATTGAAATCAAGATACTCGGGGTGTGATACCTTTGGGCCTTTAGCCATGAAGCATCTTCCAACTCCTTCATTTGGTGAATTAAATATGTCGGAGGTGTTGGTTGACACAAGTGCTGGCAACACCTTCATCTTGAGTATATTCGGAGTCGGAGTGATAGCTTCTCTCGGAGTCATTGTCGGAGTCGGAGACGGAGTCGGAGTCGTTTTGTGTAGCTCCTTGATGACTTGTCCTTCCTTTCTAAATCCTTGCTTCTCCGGGAGGGTCTTCGTTCATAACGATCATCCCTACTCCTTCTCTCCCTCGATGGTGATTCTTCTCTTCTACTTCTTCTTTTGGTAGAATCTTCTCTTCTCTTGTGGGGAGCCGTACACTCATTGGAGTAGTGTCCGGGTCTTCCACAATTGTAGCAGTTTCACTCTCGACTAGAAGATCTTTTGTCATTGTAGGACCTTGACTTGGAACTTCTTTCTTTGCTTCTATTCCTGTAGAACTTGTTGAAGTTCTTCACCATTAGGCTCAATTCTTCATTGAAGGTTTGTTTCTCACTTGATGATGTGGGAGCTTCACATGAGGCTTTGTAAGCACCACTTGACTTGTTATGGAGCTCCTCCTTATCCTTGAGTGAAATCTCATGAGCAACAATTCTTCCAATGACTTCCGTTGGCTTGAGATCTTTGTAATTTGGCATCATTTGGATCAATGTGCATATGGTATCGTATTTTCCATCCAAGGCTCTTAGGATCTTCTTGATGATGAATTTGTCGGTCATCTCTTCACTTCCTAAGCCGGCAATCTCATTTGTGATAAGAGCAAGCCTAGAGTATATTTTAGCGGCACCTTCACCATCCTTCATTTTGAACTTGTCAAGTTGACTTTGAAGCACACCCAACTTGGATTCCTTGATGGAGTCGGTACCTTCATGCATATCAATCAAAGTATCCCAAATTTCCTTTGCATTCTCAAGACGGCTGATTTTGTTGAATTCTTCGGGGAACAATCCGCTGAAGAGGATATCACAAGCTTGAGCATTGTATTACATCATCTTCAACTCTTCCACGGTAGCTTCACGATTTGGTTCTCTCCCATAAAAGAATTCACCTTGCAAGCCAAGACACACAATAGCCCAAATGGCGGGGCTATGTCCAAGAATATGCATTTTCATCTTATGCTTCCAACTAGCAAAATTAGTACCATCAAAGTAAGGACCTCTATGGTGATAATTTCCCTCGCTAGACGCCATACTCTCCTAGGTTGTGAAACCAAGGCAATGACTTCCAAAAGCTATGAAAATCAAGGCAAATGGAGAACAAAGCTCTGATACCACTTGTAGGATTGAAAGTATGTCTAGAGGGGGGGTGATTAGACTACTTGACCAAATAAAAATCTAGCCTTTTCCCAATTTTAGTTCTTTGCAGATTTTAGCAACTTTGAACAAGTCAAGCAATCTTAACACAATTCAAGTAAGCATGCAAAGAGTATATGAGCAGCGGAAAGTAAAGCATGCAACTTGCAAGAATGTAAAGGGAAGGGTTTGGAGGATTCAAATGTAATTGGAGACACGGATGTTTTGTCGTGGTTCCCATAGGTGGGGCTATCGTTCATCCACGTTGATGGAGACTTCAACCCACGAAGGGTAACGGTTGCGCGAGTCCACAGAGGGCTCCACCCACGAAGCGTCCATGAAGCAAACTTGTCTATCCCACCATGGCCATCGCCCACGAAGGACTTGCCTCACTAGCGGTAGATCTTCATGAAGTAGGCGATCTCCTTTCCCTTAAAAACTCTTTGGTTCAACTCCACAATCTTGTCAGAGGCTCCCAAGTGACACCTAGCCAATCTAGGAGACACCACTCTCCAAGAAGTAACAAATGGTGTGTTGATGATGAACTCCTTGCTCTTGTGCTTCAAATGATAGTCTCCCCAACACTCAACTCTCTCTCACAGGATATGGATTTGGTGGAAAGACGATTTGAGTGGAAAGCAACTTGGGGAAGGCTAGAGATCAAGATTCATATGGTAGGAATGGAATATCTTGGTCTCAACACAAGTGTAGGTGGTTCTCTCTCAAAAAATATAGGTTGGAAGTGTAGGTTTGTTCTGATGGCTTCCTCCACAAATGAATAGGAGGTGGAGGGGTATATATATACTCCACACAAAATCTAACCGTTACACATAACTTTCCAAACTCGGTGGGACCGAATGATTAAACTCGGTCGGACCGATTCAGCAAAGCTAGTGACCATTAGGGTTTTCGGTGGGACCGACATGCAACTCGGTAGGACCGATATGATTAGGGTTAGGGCATAACGTAATCTCGGTGAGACCGATTACACAAACTCGGTGAGACCGAGATCCCTATCGGTGAGACCGATTTGCCTAGGATTTGTGGCAGTGGCTATGACATTTGAAACTCGGTTGCGCCGGATAGAAAGAATCGGTGGGGCCGAGGTTGACCTTTGGTTTAGGTCATATGTGGATGTGAGAAAGTAGTCAAGGGTTTTTGGAGCATATCACTAGGCATTTTGAGCAAGAACCTCATTAAGCAACACCTCATCCCTCCTTGATAGTATTGGATTTTCCTATAGACTCAATGTGATGTTGGATCACTAAAATAGGAAATGTAGAGTCTTGAGCTTTGAGCTTGAGCCAATCCTTTGTCCTTAGCATTTTGAGGGTCCACTTTTCTCATCCATGCCATGCCAATCATTGAGCTTTCCTGAGATATTAATCTTGAAATAGCATTAGCTCAATGAGCTATATGTTTTTAGGAATTACCAAAACCACCTAGGGATAGTTGGACTTTCAGATGTAGTTATCTGTGTGGATAAGATGTAAACGTATGCTGTTGCAGCAGAGGCCGCCAGGGCCCCAGCTCCCGCCAAGTGAGAGAAGAAAGTCAAGGGAACTGACGAGAACTCTGATATGGACTTCAAGAAGCGCATCTCTTCGTAGTATGGCACTCCCGGCAGCGACTTGCCAGAAAGTTCGAATAGCAAGAGATCCAAGGCCGTTCCCTGGCAACCAAGAAAGTTTCGGCATGGCAGCACATAACTGATGGTACCTTCACCATCAGTGCTACCCTTGACGACAAATAGGAAAGCGCACTCGTTACCTTCCTACGGGCCAATGTCGATGTGTTTGCCCGGAAACCTTCTGACATCCCCGATGTTCCTAGGAAGGTAATCAAGCACCACCTTGTTGTCTGCCCCCATGCCCGCCCTGTCAAGCAAAAAGTCAGAAAGCAGGCCTTGGAGAGACAATAGTTCATTGCTAAGGACATCAAGAAGCTAGAAGCAGCAGGTTTGGTTAGAGGAGTGTTGCATCCAACTTGGTTAGCTAATCCAGTGGTGGTGCGCAAGGCGAATGCGAAGTAGAGACTTTGTATTGACTTCACTGACTTGAACAAAGCTTGTCCAAAGGATCCCTTCCCCTTGCCGCGCATTGACCAGATTGTCGATTCCACCTCTGGATTTGACTTGTTGTCCTTCTTGGATGCGTACTCTAGGTATAGGCAAATCTTCATGGCCAAGGAGGACGAAGAGAGGATCTCCCTCATCACTCCATGGGGCACATACAGCTTCGTGCGTATGCCATTCGAGCTGAAGAATCCTGGTTCTACCTTCGCAAGGGCGGTGCAGATTGGGTTCAAGCCACAACTGCATAGTAATATTGAAGCAAACATGGATGATTTTGTGGTCAAAACCAAAGACAAATATTCACTCATAGAGGTTTTAGAAGAGACCTTTGCAAACTTGCGGAAGATGAACTTGAAGCTTAATCTAGAGAAATGTGTATTTGGCATTCTGTCCAGCAAATTCATTGGGTTCTTCATATATCAACGAGGAATAGAAGCCAACCATGACAAGATCAAAGCAATAGAGCAGATCCAGGCCCCGAAGATAGTAAATGATGTGAGCCACTTAACTGGTTATGTAGCCGCACTAAGAAGGTTCATTTCTAAATCCGCTGAGTGCGCCTTGCCGTTTTTCAAAATTTGAAGAAGACTCGTCCAGTAAAATGAACTCCAGATTTGAAAGCTTACCATACCTCTACTCCAACCTTGGTTGCACCCAAGCCACAAGAGTCGTTGCTGCTATACCTAGCAACAATAAATCAAGTGTTCAGTGCAGCCTTGGTCATGCAGAGGGAGGTGGACAAAGGAGGAGTTACTGCAGTAGAACCCACCCGCCTTAAGCTAACCTTTTCCCCGGCAAGGCTTGCCGATGGCGAAGGGGGAATCCATAGATCAGCGCTGACGAACAGGAGGAGGTGGCAAGAAAGAAAATGGTGCGGCGACCAGTTTACTTTGTCAGCTCCTCTTGCAGGGGGCTAGGTCAAGGTACTCTGGATTTCAAAAACTGATCTTCGGCCTCCTCATGGCTTCAAGAAAGTTGTGTCGTTATTTTCAAGCCCACAAGATCACTGTTGTGACTCGCTTCCTACTACAGCGGATCCTGAGGAACCCCGATTCTATCGGCAGAATAGTGGAATGGGCACTGGAGCTATCGAGTTTTTCCTTGAAGTTTGAAAGCACAACAACTATCCAAAGTAGAGCATTGGTGGAATTTATAGTAGAATGGATGCTAACTCCTGATGAAGAACTTGTGGAAATTACCCCCCTGGCAAGGAGGCCCCTAAGGAATGGATCATGTACTATGACGGTGCTTTCTCGTTCCAAGGTGCTCGCACAGGAGTACTACTCACTGCACCCACCGGAGAACACCTCAAGTACGTCATCCAAATACATTTCCGCATGGAAGACGCCACTAACAACATGGCAGAATATGAAGGGCTCCTTGTCGGGCTCCGGATTGCTGTCGAATTGAGAATCAAGAAGTTAATCATACGCGGTGACTCCCAGCTTGTTGTGAAGCAGGTGAACAAATATTATCAGAGCCCGCTAATGGAATCCTATGTGGAAGAGGTAAGGAAATTGGAAGAGCACTTCGACGGGCTGCAAACAGAGCACATACCCCGTGCAAAAAACAGCATCGTTGATCACCTATCGAAGTGCGCTACATAGAGACTCCATGTGGAACCAGGCACCTTTGTGCTCCACCTCACCCAACCAACAGTTTCTCCATCAGCCTTGGATAGAAAAATAAGGAATCTCAACACCAGCAAAAAATTCTTCGCAGAGCTCCCTGGAGCCGCTGGTAGAAACATTGTTGGAGGAGATCTTGTGCTAGATGGGGAGCCGCACTCTCAGGTGGAATCCTAGGTTCTTGTCATTGAAGCAAGTGTTGCCACAACAGAAGAGATGCCTTTAGTCCTTGTCGTTGAGCCTCAGACTCCGATATGGGCACAACACATAGTCCAATTCTTGCAAACTGGAGAACTTCCTAATGATCCAGAACAATTTGAGAAAGTGGCCCGGCAATCGAGTATGTTCTAGTTTTTGGACAACGCTCTGTATAGAAAAAGACCGAATGGCATGAAGTTGAAGTGCATCAGTCAAGAGGACAGACTAGAGTTGTTGGTGGAGATACATGGAGGCGTGTGTGGCTCACATCTGGCATGAAGAGCACTTGTCGGGAAAGCTTTTCGGCAAGGATTCTACTGGCCCACCACCCTCCAGGATGCAACTGAGCTAGTCACCAAGTGTGAAGCATGCCAGTTCCACTCAAAGAATATCCATCAACCAGCTCAAGCCTTATACAACATCCCTTTATCCTGGCTTTCGCGGTCTGGGGGCTTGACATCTTGGGCCCTTTCCCTCGTGCCACCGGGGGCTTTGAATTCTTGTACGTTGCAATCGACAAGTTTACAAAGTGGCTCGAAGTGGAACCAGTGGGAAAGGTGACACGCAGTCAGCTATCAAGTTCTTCAAGCACCGATACAGTGAGGTGCTATACACATGGTTTTTAACCCCTTTCCGCGATAGCATTTTGAACCATCGCCAAATGAGTGATTGTGATAGGGGTGGGGGTCCTTCCCACACGACCCAGAAACCACCGGTGATATGGAGCCATGATGCAGAGGCCTTGCCAAATGTAATTTTATGCGATGCAACACACACTAAATTCTTTCGCGCGTATGGGATCGATGGTTAAACGTTTCTATTGAAGTAGTGAAACCAAACGGTGTGTCGTAATGAACCGTTTGGAAATAGTATGTAAGGCACATGGGACAACAGATGAACTATGTGCGATCTGTTCCCCATCGCACATGAGTTTTATGCGGAACCTGTCTTCCATATAAGACTCCATCGTAGATGTTTCCCAACAATTAACATGTGAGATAATGTTCTATCACAAACGGTTCAGGAGCCCGTTCACACACATACAATTGCCACATGAAGTTTGCGATTTGTTGTGCATCATCGACGGTTGCAGCAAGAGTGATGTGTGCTTTCCGTTTGGGATCACACACGTTTCCTGAAAAATTTACAGCTGGGATTGTATTTTACATTGGACATGGTTTACTCCGAGCTCTCGTGTGCAATAACGTGATATTACAAACGGTTCTGGAGCCCCTACGCACACGTAGTAGTGCTGCAAATTGTTTGAGATCTGCTGTGTATCACCGACAGTTCCCCTACGACTGACGTATGCTTTTCGATGTGGATCGCACACACTCATTTAGTTGAACCATGTGCGGAGCAATTGCCAGGTTAAAACAATTATCCCATTTGAATCGACATGCGAAAAGCAAATTCGCCAAAATATTCAATTGAACAAATAGTGTCCACAGGAAGAGCATTCATCAGATTTCGCAACAATTGCAATTGAACAAATGGTTGCAAAATTCCTATGAATTAACGACTTATATATAGGCATTACATATTTAATCAAAGTGTAGGAAAATGAAGACCTCAATGGATGGAAAACAATGGATCCATGTGTATATGTTTAGCGGCTAACTCTTACTCAATGTTTCAGGAGAGCGCATGCTAAAATCTTCATTATAGCAAGTGGGACTGATGTAGTGATTCAGGAAGAAGTCGTTGATAAATCTCCGAACCATCAGCAATTCACTAGCGGAGAGTATTTCAGGGGTCCTCGGTTCTAAGATGAGCTGCATTATTTTTAAGATCAGAATGTGCCATATGAGTGGAGTAGAATATATTAATTAAGATAGACTTACTGGTACTATTTTGTGAGCATCTTCACAACTGTCAACAGATTTGCAGATGGAGATCATGTTTCTGCAAACATATTATCCACAATGGTTGGTCCCTGTTTGTTGCTGAGGACACTGAAATTTTTTGTACAGAATTAGTTATGTATTTGTCCTGTTAGGAACAACCTAACCGGTGTTATATGTTTTTTTCTTTGGACAGAAATAGAAAGAGGTTTATTTAGAAGCTTGAACATTTGACTAGCATAAGAAAAGGTATTTGCAGACTATTGGATACATTTTCCGAGAATAATGGATTTTGGTGTATTACCGGAGAAACGATCTCTTGCAACAGAGGTAATTCCTTCTTGAACAGGTCCCCTGGTTTAATTTTCCACAATGGGAGCACACTACAAATTAAGATGAATTTTGACAACATCGATTATTGAATCAGATATGAATGCAGATTAATTTCAACATCATAGAATTCAATACCTATCCATGAATTGTTGAAGATGCGTCAGATCCTGAGCGTTTGTTGACTCTCTGAGAGAATCCATGTAGTAAACTGTGTTCTTGTTTGGAACAATCTCTCCCTAATAATAAAGCACGGATTGACTTCGTGGGTTCACCGTCATAATACGCTTTCTTCTCATGTCATAATACGCTTTTACGATTTGTATAGACAAAATCATAATGTAAACGAGGTGGTACTAATTTGGGGAACCGTTAGTAGTTTTGTCGGTCATCAAAATTTCTGTAGTTCGGCACATCGCTACTTTGGGCCGGCCCACGCCGGGTTCTCCGCACGCACACGGCACACAGGTCTTACAATTCGTCTACAACTTGATCCTAAAAAAATTATACAATTCGTCTACAACTGCGACACCCCCCAGCAAAGTAAAAAGGGGATCGATGGAGTTTAGGTCGCGTCCTCCACCGCCCAGATCGCTGCTCCCACCGATTTCGCAACCTACCAGCGGCCCCTACACCATCAGTTCCCACGATCCCCAACTCTTGCAGCCGTCGCCACAACATCTTCCAACGGTCCCTTCGATCTCAGATACGGTCGACGGGGAACACGCGCGGCCGCTGAAGGCTGGAATTCCAGGCGCTCAACTAGGACTGGTTAGGCATTGTGTGTGGTGGTGTCAGCAAGTCGGCTGCCTGCACGCCATGGCAGAGAGCGGTGAGGCCGAGCACCCGCCCTTCGTTTCGATTTCAAGGTTCCTTGATTTATTTTCAGCAGGAACTTCATTATGTACCTCCTGTTCTTCCTCCAGTATCAGTAGAATCTGAACTCGAGCTTTCAGCTGCAGCTTTTAGTATCCTGAGGCACTCATCAACTTTAGAATTACCACTAGGGTGACTTTTCTCAAGAAGTCTGGAAAGAAGCGAGGACTCCAAAGTAATAAGATAAGTGTGCTTACAAAAAATTACCTACTGGAAAGTAGATGATGCATTCTTCTTCTGCATGGAAATCTGCAAATTGATTATCTGCATACTATTTGTCCGTACTTCTCCAAGATCTGAGCATACCATCTTAGTATCTTTTGAAACTTCCTGGTGGGACATAAGTTCAGGAGTGTAATTTATCATTGTAAAAGTGCATACTGAACCTTAATAACAAGGGGATTCTGTTATTTCTTACTCAATTTACTTGCATCTTCAGAAATCTGGTGTATAGAGCACCAATGTTCAGTCTGCGTGGTCATATTATTCTGAATTTCAAGGAACAAAAATGATGTATATTTGAAGACGTACGGGTTGAGGAACAAAATAATGTGATTTCGAGGAACAACATTAAATAGGCAGGAGGACAATGGATATTTTTGCGTCAGTATTTTCCAATTAGATACATATTTCAACTTGCAATTAGGAGGTTCTGAACCTCTCTTTTCTTGATGGGGAGCATGCAATGAAGAAACCACCACCACTGGTTTGTCGCAGCCAGAGGTAAGTGCATGGTTGTTTGGGTGATAGCCTTATAACTGCCTTGATGGTCTACATCCATGGTATGGGTGCGTAACGTTCATGTTTTCTCTCATATTAGTCATTCACCATGTTCCTCTTACCATCGCCTTGACTGGAACGAAGGTGCTTACCATCGCTGGACATTTGTTTAGCAATCTATTGCCGCTCGATATTGGCATGTTCCTTCCGCCATGGAGCATGATTTGCAAAGAATGGTGGAGTTGCTTGGTTATTTCTATGAATTGGTGGAGGATGTAGATGCTCATCTGCATTCCATGTCCAGGTCCATACCTTGCATCAAATTCCAGCCTTTACGGCCACTCAGAGCACTTCTCATTGTACAAACAGCATGCAGAGAAGCTAATGGAGTCTTGTTCAGGTTATCACTGCTTTTGCTCCAGCAAGGTATCTTTCTCCCTCTTTATTGACCTTTACGTTTGCCTAATTAGTGAAACATGAGTCACGTGATTCCAGTTACGCATGCATATAACATAGGCTTTTTTGTTGGCTCGTATTAACATGGGAACTGAGTAGATTTATCGAAATGTATTCTTTTGGTTGCTTTGAGTAAAATGCTTGGTATTTTGTATTTTGTGTTCATATTAACACTGCCGCAAGTCATCACATGCCTTTTCATATTTTAGAAAGTACAACGAGTCTTGTGAAGGGTCCTCGAGGAAGCTCAACAGATGACTATTCTCAGTGGAGATGATACCAGAGATGTTATTCTGAAGTAAGCACCTGCACACCATTCTTTTGTACTTCCTTCAGAAGAAATGATTCCATTCTTGTACTCGATACTGAAGAGTGGTTGCTGCTCATTCGTCTTAATTTAATATAGAATCTATGCCATGAGAGAAAGATATACTTGAAACCCGCTAAGGTCAATGATGCATGAGATTACATCAAACTAACAAGGTTTAACCTAAATGCTGCAGGTTTGAATGGCTTTCGCTCAAACTTACTTTCTTTATTATGCATTTATCCTTTTTAGATGTTAAACTCTGATGATCACACTACTTGATTATCCTATTCCAAGATCCGTTAAGGAAGCCATTACAAAATTAAGGGAGAACAAAGGCTTTTCGTGTTTGATTTGCGGATTAACAGACTTTTACCTGCAGAATTCGGGGTGGCTTTTCACCTAATGTTCTTGAAAATTTTAAATTGTGAAATGGTTGTTTTGATGCGGCGCTAAACTTTTTCCTGAAGAGGTTGAGATTACTAGGATTCAGATTGGATCCCTCCTGTGTCAGCGTAGGAGAACTGCTCGAACACATAGGCACGACGTGACCGACGCTTTATATTTACTAAAAGATAAAATTCTGATAGTAAAATGCTTTTTTTTCTTGAGAAAAATTGTAATGGCCATATATTTCCTTTATGTTCCATTGTTATTTATCTGTTTTTGGTAATCTTAATTCTTACTTTTCATTGTTTATCTCTAGATATGCAAAGAAGTTGGATTTGCCACAAGTTTATTTGAGAGATTGGTTATGCTCAAATTTAATATACATTTGCATATACATTTGCTGAACATACAATATTACATGCATCCTTCTTTAGGTTATTTCCAAATGTCCAGTTTTATGAGAGGAAGATTAGCAGGGTGGCCAAGTTCAAGGTGCACTTCCACGCTGACGGGTCGAGCTCGATGGCAATCCGACGCAGGCGGCGTCCACCAACAGCTACTCCTCCACGGACGAGGTGGGCCACATGCAAGAGGCCTACATACAGATTTGTTGTTTCATGTCATTTATTTGCTCATTTCCTATTTGGTCTTAATTCCTATTTTTTGTTTGTAATAGTTGTTCATGGGATGAAATTTCTAAATCACCTTGGTTTGTTTGCATACCAAAATTGTAATGATTAAATTTTATTACTTTACATTGTGGATAGAAATGTATTTGTCCACATTTTGCTCTTGAACCATGGAATTTGTTTACATGTACATATATATAGAAATTCGCGTGAAGAATTGGTGCTGTAGGTGTCATGGGCATAATTCTGCAAAATGCAATGTGGAGTTGTCTATCGATCCCTCTTGGACTAGACCCATGTAGTTATTTTTCATTTCGCTTCGATCATGTGGCATATGTCCTTGCATGCTATGTAACGATTAGTCACAAGTGGGTATTATCATCATTTAATGTAGAATCATGCGATTTGGGTGGCATAAATAAAAAAAAGTTATATCTTTTTAAGCACATTAATAATCTTTTATAGGTTGCAATGTAGCCCGTTAGATATTTTCCTAGCGCATATAATGTTTTCTTTCTTCCGTTGCAACGCACGGGCCATATTGCTAGTGAATACCAATATACAGCGATTGTTACATATTAAGAAAGCCATGAACTTACGAATTATGTCAAAGTCTAAAAGACAATCAATGTATGCATGGTTGTTTACTTGACTTAACGTTCATGATATGGCCAGAGAAATGATTCTACATGGGACGTGTTTTCAAAGATACACACGACCATGTTAATGGCCCAGTCCCGTAGGTCGTTACCATCTAATGTAGTGTCATTTGCTAATGCAAGATCTATAAAATACACACTCTCCCTTTTTCTTCTCTGTGCGTTCAATCCCCTGAGAGGAATAAAATGTAGTTAGATGTTTATCATTTACATCATTGTATGGAGAAGTTGATTAGAGTTTGTTAAGTACTTACAAAATCAGGCATCTAACAAGAGTGGCATCGAGCTCGTTGAAGTTGAAGAAGAGATGTAAGTCCTCGAAACCCACACTAATGGAACCAGCATCATGTCGGAAATGATCTCTGTTGTAGTGGACCAGCAGAACATGATGATCTGCTGACATTTGATCCATGCAATATTTATGTAACTCACGGCAACTGGAGTTGCACTCATCAAAGTATTCGCCAACAAGAAATTGCTGGCCATGGATGTAATTGTGTGCTTCAGCTTTATTTTTAGCAAGATGCAAAGATATTTCTTCATCATCCATGCTGTCAGAAATAATATTACTCCCCAATCCGAACAACTCGATGTTAATTTGGTTTTGGGCGATTAGTGTTTTAAGTAAGAGGCAATTGTTTTCTTTCCTCGTCCCTCTCACGGCGCACTTCCTCGTGGGCACAGTATTTTTGGTCGCCTCCTTCTTGGTACTTGAAGCACTTGTGGTAGAACATCTGGTTGGCTGAACGGTAGACTACCAAGCAGACGGTGAAGCTTCGATGGACAACTTAGCAGACGGTTTAGCTATGCCGGACCACTGAGGTGGTGGTGCTACTGTGACAGACTGCGGGGCTGTAGGAGCAGAGGCATCGGATTGCTGACCATGCGTTGAAGCTATGTCGGGTTTCTGCACAGGTGGTGCCAACTTGTCGGTGTGTTGAGGAGGCCGTGCCAACGCATTGGTCTGCTGAGCGAGAAGTTCTGACGCATTGGCATGCTGATCACGCGGATGCGGATCGATGGACTGATGAGCTGTCGGTTCTAGACCTACAGACTGTTAGTAGGAGGTTCCGAAGCATCAGCATACTAAGTAGTCCGTTCCACCAAGTTGGTCTACTGAGCGTGTGCTACAGCTGGGTCTCCCCCTGCTGCTTCAGTGGCCGACATCTGAACCGGTGCCACGTCTTCAGAAGTTGTAGGCCTTGCCACTGGCTGCTCTAGGGCGGATGATGACATGGCATGTATGGCACAAAGTCGGGCCGGCTAATCACAGGTTGATGCATTAGCCGTCGGATTACGAGTATTAGGTTCTTTAGGGAAGCACGCCAGAGCTGCTGTGGCAAGGATAGAATCACGTGTTGAGGGGCGACATTGGTTGCTCTTGGCGAGGCTTCAGGGATCTCATCCATGAACTCTATTTCCTTGCGTGGCAACTAGATGTGATGTAACCGTGTTTCCCCCAAGGTCCTTTGCTCATCAAAGTCTCTTAATACATTCTCCAAGGCAAATCCATTGAATCCAGGCTTTACTTCAGTCATGTTGCACTTCACACAGCCCGGCTTCAATGGCACATTGTCTGACAAGAGGCCCTCTTCCAAGGGGGTGGGCAAACCAAGGTTTTTGCACATTTTAGTAACCTTCATAATGTGTAAGAACGCACTTCCTAATGTCTTTCATTCCAGACAGATCAGATATAGCATCATCATGAGCAGCTGCAGTCTCAGTGTCACTGGGGTCAGCTGATGCACAACTACTCTTGTGCGGTGTTGTCATGCAATGACCAGCATCCTGCATGCCCGCTTCCCCTCCCATCTGCTGGCTATCTATCAATGTTAGAGTCTTCTACATCATCATTGACTCCTCATTATCCTTTCGAACAGCCGGATACATGTCCTTCCTCAACCTTTCATACAATTCATTATGCTTCATTTCACTCCTCGCTTTTCTCATGTTTAGCCTCTCTTCTTTGCTGAGTATGGAAGTCCTCTTGTGCGGGACATTAACACCTATACCGCTTGCAAGGCTATGGGCTCTCTTGTTTCTAGAGCATCAGGCAGAATGTCACATGGCCCTGAGTTCCTGTAGAACCTTCCAGGGATCTTGGACGCCTTTAGCATCACGTGATACAGTTCTGCGTCATGTGAGTTTTCAAAGTAATAAGTTCCATCATCACGCCTCCTTGCACGTGCCCGCAAGTAGTCTGTAGCGCGTTCGCCCCTGATTTCACTAAAGGTCGGTTTCCCGCCCGCCGCTACTGCTTCTTTGTCGTCTTGGTCCCATATCAGTTTCATGTCATAGTATCCTGCCATACCCATATGGTGGGGGTGTGTATTCCTCTTTTGTAGTTCCGATTGCTTGGAACTCCTCTCAGCAAACTCTGTAGTTTCCCTAACCCTTTTGAATTCTGCCCTGTTTGCCTTTGTAATTTGGGTGTATGTGGGGATTGGGTCCTTGCCTTCACTCAAGTACTTCTTTGTATAGGACATGCTTCCAGTTTCTCCAAGCATCCCTTGCTTTCTTCAGTTCGATAAATGGGAAAAAAAATCAAACAGTTCGGCCACAGGGTGCGGCCAGAGGTGTATGACTTGTTGGTATTTTA
The DNA here is from genome assembly GCF_018294505.1 of Triticum aestivum. Taxonomy (NCBI): domain Eukaryota; kingdom Viridiplantae; phylum Streptophyta; class Magnoliopsida; order Poales; family Poaceae; genus Triticum; species Triticum aestivum. The sequence goes on along the minus strand of NC_057800.1, from coordinate 308,931,677 downwards.
ATTACAGGAAATGCATATAGAGTTCAGAAATAACAAAAATCGGTGTCTCACCGTGACGTGCTCTCAGGATCCCATGGAATTTTTTGCTAAAGTTTGGCACACGTTTTGATGCTCACACCTTCCAAATGGGAGCATCTCACTAGAAGGATCATAGTTTCCAAAAGGAGATGCGGCACTTCAGCTCCAATCATCGGTGACTGCATCATTCTGCCTCAAGTTTTTTGCACGATAAACAATCATGTATATAACCTAGGTTTCATTTTCTTGCTTATTTCAAGTCTCGTCTGCCATATTTAAGTCATTTTTTGCACTTACCTTGCATTTAGTGCATATAAAATCAAAACCGTTCTACAACTACATCTGGGTGTTAGTTAGCAAAGAAGGTGTACAAATCATTTGTGGGTCACTTTGCAAGTTTTCATCCATTGTCGGAGAAATGGGGAGAAGTTTCAAACATTTCGGCCGTGAGGTGCGGCCACCGACGTAGGCCTAGTTGGTATTTTAATTACAAGGAATTCAGATGGAGTAAAGACATCATCAAAATTGGCATGTGTTGGCATTCTGGGAATGGGGTAACCCAGACTTGCCTGCCTGCGACCCATGGCGTGGCTCCATCAACGGCCTGGTACGGCCCAGCTTCAACATCGACAGCTCAAGACCCTCACGAGGGAGACAAAGCCAAGACTTCCACGCACGGCGGCCTCCCCAGACTGGCTCCCGAGGAGCGGAGATATCTATGCAAGGTACACCTTGCGAGGTTCAGAAGACGTGAGCCATGACGACCAAGGCCAGGTGGGCGCCAGCGGGCAAAGTGTACCAGTTTCCTCTTTGGTGCTAAGGAGGCAGCACATGCGCAGTATCCCGTGGAGTCAAGCAAAGGTGTCCATTCCGGTGCAACAAGACCAAGACCGTCAGGACAACAAAACGGAGGTCATCATCGAGCCCACCATGCCGTCACGACCAGAGGCTTTTTGCAGGCGAAGACCACTTTTGTCAGGATAGCATGTACTAGTTGTCTCCCTTCAAATTTGGCCATTATGGGATCCCTTCCCGCCTTCATTTGGGAAGAGGACCAAGGCCACTATAAATAGGACCTAGCCACCACCACAGAGGGGGGCGGATCATTCGGATCATCCACACACCCGCAAGCTCATCGAGCTCAAGGACACCTCTCCTCCGGAGGCTGTTCTCCACTATACTAGTTCATCCTCAGCCCCTCGAGGCCAATCCACCACAAAGCAGGAGTAGGGTTTTACACCACAAGGTGGCCCGAACCTGGGTAAATTGTTGTCTCTCTTGTTCATTCGGTTCATTGAGCTAAGCCATGAGATTAGCGAGCAGGCAGACTGGGGAGGATGAGTTCTTCGCACGCACCCGGGAGTTCAAACCTCTCATGGGTTTGCAGAACCCAAAATCCAACATTTGGGGCGCCAGGTAGGGGTGCGTTGGAGCCTCTCCTCTCCCAGCCGGTCCGTCGCCGTCCTGTCATCCCCACAGCTGGTAATCCAAGGGCTCATACCGAGCACTGGGCTGCTTGGCCTGCCCAGGCAGCACCGTCCGCCCAAGAAGACCTCCACTCCGCGCTCCAGGCGGCACGCACGCCGCCCATTGCCGACGGATGCAGGAGGCATGGCCCGGTGCTGCCCACCCTCGCGCCGCGACGCGCGCATGCCACCACACATCTTCAAGCTACGCCGCGGCAATGGCTCCACACCCCACACACTCGCCGGGAGCAGGCGAACATACGAGCCGTGCTCATTGTGGTGCGAGAGGTGCTACGTTGCAGGTTGGCGGAGGGAAGCAGAAATGCCCTGCTGGAGAGGTTCGCCGACCTGATGGATGCCGCTTGTAGAGGTGTGGCGCCTTTCTGCACCCTGCCTACATCACAAGTTATGGTGGGGGCGCGCGGTGGATCCTGCCATGCCCGCGCACCCCCTGGAGTGCCCGGGGGATTCGATGTCGTCAATGGGGCCCGCAGTGCTGCCCGTCCTAGCACGACCGTGCCACTCCCAGGCGAGGCAAGCTCGGGTGGTCCTCCCTGGGGCCACTCAGGATACTGCCTCGCTGTCGTCAGGGCCTGGTGCGGGGACTGATGGCTCAAAATGCATGGCACCCAGGCTGGGTAGTGGAGACGCAGGAGGCTCAGTTTTTCCATGAGTCACCCGGAAGCTTTGCCGACCCCTTCAACGACAGTAGCCGTTGGGTACTGCCGATTTCTCAAGAGCATGCTTACACTAACCATAGACCGCAGGTGAACTAGTCCACATCAGCGGCCGGAGAACCAAGGGGATGGCCCCTCTCCAGGCTTGAGAAGCGCACTGGGGGCTGCGCCGGAGGAGCCCGGTGCTAGGGCCTCCCCCGTGCCGCATGGAGCAAGGCGCTGCACAGAGGTAGGTCCTCCGTCGAGGAAGGCGTCGGCCAGCCCTTCCCCCCGGAGGAGGGCCCGTGGTCGCCGAGGGCGCTGCCAGCGTCCCCCTTGCCCCTTGGTCTCGTCCTGGTTTCGGACACCCCAACACTGGTTGGGGGAGGCGCAGGGCGGGGCCCTTGTCAGGCGACATAAAGCAAGGCCCACGCATGTGAAGGTCTCCGCCCGTGACACTCTCATGTAATAATGAGTGGGGCTGTACACGCCCCGGAGTCTCCTGAGTGCCGCCCTCGGGCCTCACGGGGGCTCCCACCCACATCCAAGTGGAAGCACCGTGCTCCGCACTAGCCGTCGACACTGTCCCCCAATAACTATGCTCACGCCTAGTGAAAGCACTTAGCTCTGCGCTGGTGAGAAGACAAGAAGACTAGCTAGGTGCGTACGTGGCCGTTTGCTTTCACTCCTTTTTCTGTAACTCGATTCACTGCCTTTTTGGATTGAAATTTGAAGTTCCTTGTGTTTGTCAAAAACGGGGGGAAGTTTTTCTTGATTTGTGCCGGTTTCTTGCTTTTTGGTTGCGTGTCTTACTGTGAGGCTCGCACGTACTACCCCCCTACGAGCGCCTCGCGAGCGGGGGCTATGCGTGGTATGGTGCGCCAAGCACGCTCGGATCAACCCGGGCGATGACAAGGACCCCCGGGCCAAGGTTGGAATCGCCGCAGGATCACCGCGCGCATACTCTGCCGTTGTCCGGCACTCATTCCTCGCGAGGCTCTCTTGGGTGGGCTAGCAGGCCCCTCGCCAGACCTAAACCCTCGCAAGCCCCGAAGAGCTTGCCTCAGAAGGAAGGCATGTCTGCAACCTTAGGACCCACTCAAGGCCTACTAAAATCAAGATAAGTCGCAACAACAACCCTGCTCCGCGGCTCACAAGCTCGCGATAGCACATTTCAAGTCCTACTTTAAAAGACATGAGATTAGTTTATACATTACAAGGGGCTCCCCCTCCAAAATGCTTTCATTCCCTGCGGTGCCGTGTCCAAGTTTTTGCATATAGGTCAAGGCAAAAGGAATGAAGGCCTAATTGGACGCGCTGCCCCCAGTACTGTCCTGGTCTCCATCATCCGCGCTACCTATGCTGCCACTGATGTCGTCTTCATCATCGTCATCCATGCCATCTTCATCTGCCACGATCACCGCCGCGTCATCCTCGGGGGCGAACTCTATGACTAGGGCATCCACATGATCGTCCACCCAGTACACCAGGTTGTCCTGGACACGGGGGCTATGGCGGCGTCAAAATCAAAGTGGGGGTCAAGGGTCTGGAGGTGACTGAAGACGCATGAGAACGCGTGCCCGAGAAGGCCCTGGCTTCTCTCCTCAACAAGATCGTGAGCTCTCACGGCCCGATCCTCCAGGCGGGTCACGACATCGGTGAAGAAGCGGAGGTGGCTGGCGTAGTCACCCTCGAGCGGGTGAGGGGCGCTCTCCTCGCAGATGGTGCTCAAGGCCCGGTTGGCCTCACCCTGAGGTCCTGGAGCATCGAAGCATGCTTGCACTGCAGCGTCTGGCAGCGGCATGCTTCATCCGGATTCTTCTTCGCGAGGGACACATCGTCCTCGATCTTCTACTGGAGGTAGAGCAAGTCGGCGTGTGCGGAGGCCAAGTCAGCATGGGCGGAGGACTGAGCTACCTTAGCGGACCTCTCCTGCTCCTCCGCCTTGTCCAACTTTGTCCTGAGGGCGGCGGTTCTGCCTTTAGCCTCGGCTTCCTAGAGCTCCAGCTTCAGGAGGTGCTCGTCGGCGAGAGCCGCGCGAGCCTTCTCCACCCTCCAATCGACCTCCTCCTGGATCTTGGCTTCCCGTGCGATGATGACATCTTGAGCCACAGCCACCTGGCGCTCCCTCACCTCCAGCCGCTTGAGCTCCAGGATGTGTTCTAGGGCCTCCAGTGCTAGTGTCTCCTCACGTTTCTGGACATCCTTCTCCTTGGAAGGTCCCCTACTTAGTGATGAGGCCAAGGCAGCCCTGCATGCTTTGATCCGCTGCTCAAGGGCAGCGTTCGAGGCTTGGAGTTCCTGCTGACGCTCCTCGACAACCTCATAGCAATGGTCGGCCGCTCTCGCCTCCTCCAGGGCCCGTGCACAAGCTTCGCGAGAGGCTGCAAGGGACACCACGGCACTTGCGTTGGCACGCTCGTCTTGAAGATGCCCAAGGCTAATGGCGACCTTCAACTGGTGCCATTCGTGCGCCAGGCGAAGGTTCTCCATCTCAAGACGGGCGTCGACGTTAGCATGCTCTTCTCCAAGCCGGCTCAACGCACCCACCGCCTCCCGGAAAAAATCTTGTGGTGGACGGCGCCACGCTCGCACGTGAGTTCTAGCGCCGAGGGCTGTCAGAGGGGCTTGGAGTGGCTAACCTACCCCCGATAGGGGGGCTGGAGGCCGGTGCCTTCCCTGCCACCCTTCGAGCCTAGGAGGAGGTGTTGGGTGACGCAGTCTTGCTGCTTGAGGACAAAGTTGATGCTGGGATCACCCAATCACCGGTGATGATCAACGGAGAAGCCCTCGGCACGCCTTCTGCACCCCAGGCTGGACCGTGAAGGAACGACGCTGGAAACACAGGCTCACGGCCCCCCATCGGCGTGCCCACCTTCTGGACAGCCCCTGCGCCCCGCGCGAAGGTCTGGTGTGAGGGGATCAAAATCAAGAGCGAACCAAGAACCTGCGGGGGTCACTTCTCAGGAGATTTCGCGGCCTCAGCCGAAGGGATCCTAAGGAGCCATTGCTAGGGAGGAACGCGACAAGCAGGAAAACATAAAAGACAAGGTACTTACTCATTTATGGCTATGTATTTCCTCTGCATCAGCGGCCGGTAGGCGTCGCCACTGCAGCGTGGAGATCCTTTTCACTTGCGGAGTGCCTCAAGGCTCAGGCGGAGCCGGCCAAGGTGTGAGGCATGGCCGTCAGCACCTGGAGCATTCAGCGGGGCTCCGGGGCGGCGTCCTCAGGAGCATTGGGCTGCGCCCGCTCTCTGATCGCCACTTCAGTACTGCTCACCCGGGGTTCGGGGTCCATCGCCTCAGGACCGTTGGACAGCGCCAGCCTCTCATCGACCACCTCAGGGGCGCCAGCCAGAGCCTCGGGGGCGGCTGTCTCGGAGGCACCTTTTGGCGCTAGCCCCCCAGCAGTCATCTCAGCGGAACCCGGTGGCGTTGGCCCTCCTGCTCCCACATCTGGGGCATGTGCCGCAGGGTCGGTAGGCAGGCATGCCAAGAAGATGGGGTTCTCACGGGGACCTTCATGGCTTGCTGGGCGTAGCCCCCACTCGTCAAACAGGGGCATCTGCCTCACCATGTCGTCCTTGTTCGAGCAATTGTACAGGAGGTAGCCCTCCTCCGGAAGCGTGGCTGGCGCTGGGTCACCCACCAGAAGCTCGAGTACTATGCGCCGCATCTCGGAAGGAAGCGTAGGCACATGGAGTCTCATGGGGTCCCTGCTGCCGGTGAAGGTCCATATTTGTCGAGAATGACGCTGGAGCTGGGAGATGCGATGCTGTATGAACTCCTACACCACCATTGGCGTCGTCACTCCAAGCTTCTTTAACCTGGCTAGCTGGTGCCAGACATGGGAGAGCCGATGGTCGACAAGCTTCACGTGACCCCAGACGGAGCTGGGTACGGATGACACTCATGGAAGTAGGAGCAATCAGCTGAGTACGCCCGCGTCCACGAACACCCACAGCTTCTGGAATACACTTATAGCTAGCGAGAGCTCGAAGTCGATGCTCGAGCCAGCTGTCGCCGCCACGGCCTCAAAGGCCACACACCCCGAGCGCTGGCGGGCGTCGACCAAGTGAAGCGACAAGAAGTGGCAAAACAAGGCCACGGAGGGGGTGATGCCCACCATGGCCTCGCAGAGGAAGGCGAAGAAGGCAAGGAGGACTCGATCGATTGAAGAGAAAAATAAAGTAGAAGGTGAAGATGGGAGCTCCTCCTAGGCTCCTAGGATCCTCCTAGGCGACTCCAAGGTGATCTACGTCGGTGGCCACACCGGTCCTACCGGCCACCCCCTCTTCTCCTTCCGGTGGCGACTCCAGCCCCGGCAACCACCCCTCTCCCCTATTGGTTGCCACCCCGGCCCTGACAGACACAAGATGGTCCCCTTTGCTCTCAAATTTGATCATGGCAAGAAGTTCCAAGCGGATATGAAATCCAAGTTTGGGTATCCGGTGGTCTTTTCACCAGGATTTTGCCAACAGGAGTTCACTTGGGTGGTCTCATTTTGCAGAGCATCTTTCAAGCTTGATCCCCATACGGTTAGTGTTTCTCTGCATGCTTTGTTTGGAGGTTATGCCCAAGGGTTTAGGGTTCATCACCTAAAGGACAGATCATTCAAGTTTCAGTGGCCTCCAAGTCTGTGGGTTTTGAGATTTACAATGCGGGCAAGATTGTTCAAAAGAGTTTGAGGTGGTTTTTAGTCTTTGGAATTTTGGTGGCCCAAACTGGTGTCGATAAGAACTTGCGTTCTATGCAGAGCAAGACAAACAATGGACAATGGTTGGTAGGAACGGTAAAGCCGTGACTCTCAACTCCGGCGATCGCCGGAATGATGCACTAGGTAGTCGGTCAAACAGGTTGGTCTTCGAGCGGTTATCGGGGCCAATTCAAGTTAGGTGTGATCATAGGGGTGAGTTGATTGCCTCTAATGCAGTTGATGCAAATATGGCACTTATTGAGCCCCAAGTTGTTAAGTAGAGTGAACGTGCCCGCACGTGTGTGGTTTGCTTTGCATGCGGGGAGCAGGGACATTACGAGCAAAACTGCCTGGTTCCAAATCTTCCTAGGCTTTGGCCTTTTATACCGTTTGCCACATTCCAAAGCCCACCAGAGCAGGCCTCAACCGAGGGTGAAGTGAGTCTTGGTTCCGTTGTGCTTGGCCAGCGCTCCCGATACGGCAAGTGTCATCATTCAAGGAGTTGGTCAAGGATTTTTTTCCCCAGATTTCCATCCGAGACCCCTGCTTGCTTCATCGCATTCAGCTTCACCTAACAACTATGCTCCACCTCCATCGAGCTCACCAACTTCGTCGTCGTCGCCGGTGAGAGCGATGGTGCTCCGCTCATCGGAAGGGTCTGCAATGGCCAACATTCCCATCGACCCCCTTCCATTCGTCCCCAATGGTTTTCATGTACCGCAAGTCGAGGGGAGATATGGGGTTTCCAGAGTCATCCTTACGCATCACCCCCGCAGACATGAAGACTAGGCGATTTCAACCATAAATCTGCATCCCAATGAGGTATTCTTTCCTAATGTTCGAGAAGTTCTAGAAGAGTTTTTGCAAGGGGTTGAGGATGTAGGGTTTAGAGAGATTCAACCATGTCCATTTGTAGAAGCTTACATTCAGTTCATGCATGTGAGATATAGAGACAGACTAATCACGCAAATCCCTCATCCATTTGGTGATGTGTTCATTTCTTTCACTAAGCATAATGAGGGAAGAAACTGGCGTAGAATTCACTTTAACAGAACCTGCCGGCTATGGTTTGTTGGATTACCATTTGAATATTGCATTACTAAAGATATTGCTAATGTTATCTTAAAAAGAGGTAGAATCATTAGTTGGGAAAGAGAAGATGCCCTGAGAGGGAAAATTTTGGTTAAGGCTCGTGTCACTAATCTTATTGATGTGCCAAAGAGAATTAGATGGTCTAAAGGAGAAAGTTTTGAGGAAGAATCATGGACTTGTTCTATTGAGGTGCTGTGGGAGGAGATGCTAGGTGGGGGCCCTGCTAATGAGGACCAAAACCCTCCTCCTGGGGTGGACCCACATCCTATGCCACAGCATGCAAATGACTTCCCTGGATTTCAGCCTGTTGCAATGAACCATGATCAAGATAACAATGATCAAGCAAACAACGATGACTGGGATGACTGGGATGAACATGAGGAAAATGAACACTGGGCTTTCCCACAACAAAATCCTTCCAAAAGATGGTGCTCCCAATAGTAGCATCACTACCACTGTCTCTCTCTCTCTCTCTCTGATGGCCTCCATTCTTTCAATCATACTGCTAGTGAGGAGGTGAATCAGGGTGCTCCAGCCCTGCCCATGGGCTGGGATTTCATAATCTTGCTCTGGCTTACAAGGCTGAATCTGAGGATACAGAGCAGACTATTGCAGTAAATTTAGAAGGAAACATAGCTCAGCAGGGGCTAGTTGCACTACCCACTATGGTTTTGGAGCAGCCTCTAGTTGTAGAGGATCCACTAGACCAACTTCCTGTGGAATTGACGCACATCAATGCAGCCACTGATGATAACAAGGAGAATAACCCCGGAACTCAAATTGCAACTGATGGAGGCTTTGCATCTCAAGGTTTTTTCATAGAAGGGTCTGCTGACTGTGAGAAAGCACATCTATCAGAGAAAATCAATGACTTTGCCTCAGGTTCTAAGATGGTTGTTGTAGGGGATGAGGTGGATAAATTTGTTTCAAAAGGGAAAGAGAATGTTCCCATTGAGCCAGCTCTCATGGTTTGTAATTCTTCAACTAGTAAAAACAAAGAAGGGCTGGACCTCCGGATACACCATTTTGCTCCTGTTACTCAAGGTGGCACCAATACTTTTAAGATTGATATCCCAGCCCCATGTTGTAAAGAAATAATACAAGGAATTGGGAAGGAGAATGAAGGCATTAGCCCAGCTGCACACTCCTCAAGTGGTGCTGGGAGCCCTCTACAGCAGTTGTCCCCAAATAAGGTTGTCCTCTTATCACTGGGTGAGGCAGTGTCCAGGAAAAGGAGAGAGAAAGAGCCTCTAGTTGAGATTGAGGTATCTGAGGAGGAAGCTCATGAGAAGTTGTCAAAGAAACCCAAGAAGAAGGGACATGAGGAGGTGTCCAAGGTGCCTAATGAGGTGTAATCATGCAGACACAACATATCTTGAGAGTCACCAGAGTTCTCTTTCATTTCCCTAGTTTGGTTCATGTGTTCTGTATGCTGGTTGAGACTATGTGTGTCTATTTGTGTACTAGGAATGAATATGATACTATCTGGTACCTTTTGCTCTATATTAGGGGGACAAGCCCATGTTATATGTTCTTTAATGATTGCTCTTTGAGGGCTCAGTTTGATAAGCATATTTTGCAAGCTATGAAAGGAAATTGTATCCATGTTTGTGGTAACATGTTGCTCCATGTTGTGAGTAGATGGGGGGAACATTCTAAAAATACATACCAGTTCAATACAAGGCAGACTACCAAGGGATGGTACTTGGTACTTCACATTAATAAGATCTTTTGTGTTAATGAATAACAATAGGACATGGAACATTCTGAATTGGAATGTCAGTGGCATTAATGCTTCAGAAAAATGGCTAGCAACCAGGCAAAAAATTGAAGAAAGTGCAGCCGGCATTGTTTGTTTCAGCAAACAAATAGATAGACCATTGATCTGGCATATATTCATAAATTCTGCCCACAAAGATTTAGCAAGTTTGAATTTCTCCTGTCAATTGTTTGCTTTTATGAATTATGGCATATATTCATAAATATTCTCTATCAGTTCAGTTCACTTGTAACACCACTAACCACTCTTGGATTCTCACAAATATTTATGGACCCTGTAATCCTGAGGAAAAATTAGAATTCATAAATTTGTTTAGTTCTATTCAAATGCCTAATGTAACACCCTCGATGCGGCTATATCTCCCACGTGTCGAGGCACGACTTAGAGGCATAACCGCATTGAAAGCAATGTCGCAAGTTAGGCAATCTTCACAACATCCCATGTAATATGGATAATAAAAGGGGAGATAACATAGTTGGCTTACACTCGCCACGTCAATCAAGTACATAAATAACATTACATCATTCAAACACTCATGGCCCGACTACGACGCCAAAATGAAAGAACAACCCAACATGCGACACAGTCCCGATCACCCCAACTGGGCATCACTACTGATCATCAGGAAAGGAAACATAGTATCGTTGAGAGTCCTCGTCGAACTCCCATTTGATCTCAAGCACGCCATCTGGAGCGGAATCATCAGGCCCTGCATCTGGTGTAATAGTAATATGTGAGCCACAGGGACTCAGCAATCTCGCACCCTCGCGATCAAGACTATTTAAGCTTAAAAGGTAAGGCAAGGTAAAAATGTGGAGCTGCAGCAAGCGACTAGCATATATGGTGGCTAAACTGTTCGCAAAAGAGAGCGAGAAGAGGAGGCAAAGCGCGAGCGAGAAACTAGAGAGCAACCTGCGCAAGCATTACTCCAACACCGTGTTCACTTCCCAGACTCCGCCGAGAAGAAACCATCACAGTAACATACTCAGTTGATTCATTTTAATTAAGTTAGGGTTCAAGTTATCTATAACCGGACATTAACAAATTCCCATGTGCCCATAACCGCGGGCATGGCTTTCGAAAGTTCAAATCCCTGTAGCGGAGTCCCAACTTAGCCCATGACAAGCTCTCACGGTCAACGAAGGAATAGACCTCCTCCCGAGACGTTCCGATCAGACTTGGTATCTTGGTTCTTCGAGACACTTCGACAGGTTAAAACAAATCCAGCAACACCGCCCGAATGTGCCGACAAATCCTGATAGGAGCTGCACATCTCTTTCTCAGGGCACACTCAGATTGTCTTAGGTACGGGTAGGCCAGCCCAGAGTTGCCCTTGGTGGCCACCAGCAGCTGACAGGTGGACCAACACTCAGAGGAGCACTGGCCCGGGGGGGGGGGGTTAAAATAAGATGACCCTCGGGCTCCGGAAACCCAAGGGGAAAAGAGGCTAGGTGGCAAATGGTAAAACCAAGGTTGGGCATTGCTAGAAAAGCTTTAATCAAGGCGAACTATCAAGGGGTTCCCATTATAACCCAACCGCGTAAGGAACGCAAAATCCGGGAACATAACACCGATATGACGGAAACTAGGGTGGCAATAGTGGAACAAAACACTAGGCAAGATTCCGAGCCTTCCACCCTTTACCAAGTATATAGATGCATTAAGATAACATGGCAATATAATGATATCCCAACAAGTAAATAATGTACCAACAAGGAACGGACTCCAATCTTCACCTGCAACTAGCAACGCTATAAGAGGGGCTGAGCAAAGCGGTAACATAGCCAAACAACGGTTTGCTAGGACATGGTGGGTTAGAGGTTTGACATGGAAATTTGGGAGGCAAGATAAGCAAGTGGTAGGCATCGTAGCATAGGCATAGCAAAAGAGCGAGCATCTAGCATAGCAAAGATAGTAGTGATTTCGAGGGTATGATCATCTTGCCTGCAAAGTTGTTAGAGTTGACTGGATCCTCGAAATCAAACTCAACGGCCTCCTCGTTATCAAACTCGTCTCCCGGCTCTACCCAAAAAAGACAAACAAGCAAACGGAACACAATCAACCACGTGCAAAGCTCAAACAATATGATGCAAGGATGGTATGATATGCGGGATGCGATGCGGGATGCATATGCAAGATGTGACAAGGAATGCATGAACCTGGCCTAAACTTGGAAATCCAAGTGTGCCACTGGAAATATGAGATGAAATCGCTTGAAAACGATATAAAGAACGCCGGAATCGGAGTTACAGTTTGGAAATGGCAAGCAAATCAAATATGACCACGTTCTGCCATTTACAGCAAGTAGCCATCTAAATGCAACAAGATGAACATGCTACAACACCCAGACATGACATAAAAATACATGGAAGGGATGCATTCATGAAGCTTAACAAAAGTCTAGCACTGAGCTATGGCCAATTCATCCATTAACAGGTTTAAACAAGCATGGTAAAAATGCATTTGACAAATAGATTTCAGACTTAGTGAAATTAACACTTGTTTGGAATTTCAGATCAGATAGCACACTTCGGAGCATGAAAACAATATGCTACAGGACCTGAACATGGCAAAGTAAAGCATGTCATGGAGCTACTCAAGGATCTTAACAAAAGTCCCTTAGTGACCTTGAGCCAAAAGGGATCAGAAAATACAATTGCAAGCATGTGAACATGGCAAAAACATAATCAGTTCTCAGACTTAGTGAAAAACTGGAGCATGCTGAAAACAGATATCAAGTAGGCATGTTTACGAGCTTGATGCACTCACTACAGAGCAAGTCATGGCAAACTAAGCATACACCCATCAAGAATACACAAAATACAAGCTAGACATGGCAAGAACAATACCATGGCATGCACGGATCAACTACAACATCATCGGCAAAATCGCTAACAAGTAGACAATCTGCCCAGATTCACGAAATGACAAAAGTAGAGCTCGATTGACTCAAGCTAGGGTACTCCATAATTGCAAACAAATACATGGATGGATAGAGCACTACAAGATTAACAAAACATCCTTACTGATCATCCTCAAAAGAGGCATGGATCACTAGGAAACAACATGAACATATGGCCATATGAGATAAACAGCTCAAGGACTTAGTGGAAATGCTAAGTCCCTGAAATCGGCATTAGCAAATGCCTCACTTTGCAAGCTTGTGCTAGTCACCACACACATCACAAAAATACATGGATTGCACCTCTGGAAAGATGACAAAACCCTTAACAAAACATATGTAGAGCTCATGGGCATATCATGCACACAATAATCATGGCAAAAATGACAAATATCTAAATGGAGCAGCAGAATAGCATTCTTCTAACAGCATTTCGGGCATCAAGATGAACTCAAATGAAAATTATGCAATGAGATGAAATGATGTACTCTCTGGGACGAACATTTTGATATGCTATATGCCCAAAACGGAGTTACGGATGAGGACTTACGCTGCGATGAACAGGAGCAAATAATCTGCAGACTTAGAAAATAAAAGGGAGTCAACCCTTAGGGTTTCCTATAGCAAGGTCAGATCTGGATCGCAGCACACGGGAACCGAGGTCCGCCGGAGATCACGCCGGAGATGAAGAGGACGGCGGCCGGCGAGGTCGGGATCGCCAGATCCGGCCTCGGGCCGCGGGGAGGCGACGGCGGCGAGGTTCGGCGTGATGGCGGAGGTGGCCAGCGACGACCTTGGACGGCGGCGGGGCGGCGGATCTGTTTAGGCGCGGAGTCACCAGAGTGGGAAGCGACGCGGCGGCGCGGCTCCCTCGCGCGGGAGGCGAGCGGCGGGCAGGCGGCGCCGGCGCGGGCCCTCGAGGGCTGAAGATGGGATGAGCGGGCCGGAGGTGGACGCGGGCGGCGGCGCGGACGTGTCCGGCGCGCGAAGGAAGGGGAGACTAGGGTTAGGGGTGGATTTGATCCGAGATTTGGACGAGGAAGGCCTATATTTATAGGTAGAGGGAGCTAGGAGAGTCCAAATGAGGTGCGGTTTTCGGCCACGCGATCTTGATCAAACGCTCTAGATGATGGAGAGGGTCTTGGTGGGTTTTGGGCCAACTTGGAGGGGTGTTGGGCTGCAACACACATGAGGCCTTTTCGGTCCCTCGGTTAACTGTTGGAGTATCAAACGAAGTCCAAATGGTACGAAACTTGACAGGCGGTCTACCGGTAGTAAACCAAGGCCGCTTGGCAAGTCTCGTTCCAATCCGGAAATGTTTAATCCCCACACACGAAAGAAAGGTAGAAATGACCACTGGAGGAGAACGAAGCGCCGGAATGCAAAACGGACAACGGGGAAAATGCTCGAATGCATGAGATGAACACGTATGCAAATGCAATGCACATGATGACATGATATGAGATGCATGACAACGATAACAACACACGGAGACAAAGAACCGAACCCAAGAAAATAAAATAACTTAAGGCCGAAAACGGCAAGAGTTGGAGTACATATTGGGTAAATCATATCCGGGGTGTTACACCTAATGAGACAGAATGGATAATCATGGGGGACTTTAACTTCATAAGATCACCTGAGGAGAGAAACAAGCCTGGAGGAGATGTCAATCAAATGCTTCATTTTAATGAGGCAATTACCAATTTGGGTCTGGTGGTGCTACCCCTAAAAGGCATGTAGTTAACTGGAGCAATATGCAGGAAAACCCACTTCCGGAGAAACTTTATTGGTTTTTTTACTTATGCTGCCTGGATGACATATTTTCTTGACACAACTCCTCTTCCTTTGGAAAATCCAATCTCTGACCACCTCCCATGCATGATCAAAATTGGAACAAAAATCCCAAGGTCACAAGTTTTCAGGATTGAAAACTAATGGTTGAAACATAGCTCTTTCAAAGAAATTGTGCAGGCAGACTGGAACATACCTGTGGGATTCACAGACCCCACTAAGAAGGTTAATGATAAATTTAAAAATTTAAGTAGAGCTCCCAAATTGTGATCCAATAGTCTCTCTTGTCGTAAGAAGCAGATATGAGAGTTGAATACTTGTATTTACCTTTGGGATATGATTGAGGAATATAGGAACCTCACAAGGTTTGAAGCAAACTACATGTTACTGTTAAAAGAATTTTTGTTGGTGGTACTAAATAATCAGAAGATTTATTGGAAACAAAGAGGGAAAATTAAAGGTGTGAAGTTTGGTGATGAGAATAACAAGTTCTTCCACACTAAGTCCTCCATCAATCATAGACACAACAAGATTGCAATGTTGCTAAATAAAGATCAGGTGGAAATTACTGACCATGAAGGAAAGGCTGCTATTTTGTGGGAGACTTTTAAGTAGAGACTAGGGCAATCAAATGGTCACACAATACATTTTGACTTGCATGAGCTCTATGAACACAGAGTTGATCCTCAGTTATTCCAGAACCTTGAGCAACCTTTTACACAGGAGGAAATTGATCAAGTAGTGAAAAATCTCCCAAATGACAAATCTCCAGGCCCAGACAATTTTAATAATGAATTTATAAAAGCTTTTTGGGGGATTATTAAAGGATATATTACTGATCTCATCTTGGATTTCCATGCTGGTAATGTTAATCTTGAGACCATTAATACATCTTTCATAACCTTGGTGCCCAAAAAGGAAGTGCCTCTCACTCCAAATGACTTCAGACCAACCTCACTACTTAATGGAGTACTTAAAATCATCACCAAGTTATGAGCAAACAGACTACAAAGGGTGATCCTTCAGATGGTACATATTAATAAATATGTTTTTCTCAAAAATAGAATGATCCAGGATTGTCTTGGTTGGGCCTATGAATATAGCCATCAGTGTCACAGGTCAAGAGAGGAGATGTTGGTGATCAAACTAGACTTTGAAAAAGCTTTTGACACAATTTAACATCAGGCAATAATTGATATACTCAGGGCTAAAGGATTTGGGAAAAATGGATCTCCTGGACAAATCACATATTCACTTCTGCCTCATCTGTAGTTATGCTCAATGGTGTACCTGGGAAAAAATTCTACTACAAAAGAGGAGTAAGACAGGGTGACCCTTACTCACCTTTGATTTCTGTACTGGCTGCTGATCTACTTCAATCCATTCTTAACAAAGCCATGAGACTAGGGATTGTGACCCCTCCATTGCATTTAAATTCATGCCTTGATTTCCTAATAATCCAATATGCAGATGACACTTTGGTCCTTATGAAAGCTAATGCCATGCAGTTCATTTGTCTCAAATCCCTATTAAACACTTTGCAATGTACCCATGCCTTTGAAAGTTAAAAGTGAATTATGGTAAATCTAGCATGGTACCCATTAACATTGCAGAGGGCAGAATTAGTATTTTCACAAACACTTTGCAATGTACCAGAGGTCAATTCCCTTTCACCTATTTGGGGCTGCCTCTAGGAATTCACGAGCCAACTGTGGAACAATGTTTGCAAATAGTCCAAAAAATTGCTAAAAGACTAGCAGGGATTTCTACCTTCATGACTCAAGCAGGAAGATTACTTCTGGTAAAATCAATACTGGCATCCCTCCGAATTTACTTCACGTGTTGTCTCGATGTACCCATCACCATTAAGCAGCAAATAATCAAATATTTGAGACACTGCTTGTGGAGAAGCCCTGATTAAGAAGACCATAGGCCAGCTCTAGTAGCATGGCAGACAGTTTGTAGACCAAAAAGCCAAGGAGGACTGGGTGTTATGGATATCTTCACGCAAAACAAGACCCTGCTTGTGAAAAACCTTCACAAATTTTTTAACAGACATGATATACCCTGGGTAAACCTTATTTGGGAGACTTACTACAATTGACATGATATGAGACATTCTTGTTAGACAAGAAACCCATTGTCTGTGACATGAAGTGGGTTGACTGGACATTCATTGATGACAATGAGTACTACTTCCCAGGTGTGCATGAGAGCTTCAGGATGAATGAAGTGGAAAAGTTTGTTGGTCAGAAGTTGACCAAGTGGAACGATGAGATGATCATGCAATTCTATTCCACTGCTCACTTCTACCCAGATGGAAGGATTGTTTGGATGACTGAAGGTACAAAATATCAATCTACAATCTCTGAGTGGGCCAAGTTGATCAATGCCCCAAAGGAAGACAAGGATGACATTGATGTATATGCCAAGCGTAGGAAGGATCACAACTCCATGGCCAACATGTACAAGACCATTCCTGATGATGCCTTGGAGCCACACAATCTTGGGTCTATATACTATATCCTGTCTAGTCTGACCACCATCAACACCATCTTGAGAGGCACTCTGTTGCCCAAGTTAGGAGATCATAGAATGATCCATGGTCACTCAATCAACTTGGTCCACATGTTTGATGTACCTCAGAAGTTGAAAGTGATGACTTCGATTGTTGAGACTGTGTAGAGAACAGCAGCTGATCAGAAGAGATCATGTGGATATGCCCCTCACATATAGATGTTGATCAACTCCAATATGGGAATAGGGACATATGTTCTTGATAAAGAGCATCTTCCCTTGAGGCCAGATTTTGAGGACAATGAGTTTGTCATGGATGCATCTCATCCAACTTGTGTAGAAGCTTAGGAGAAGAGAGAGAGAGCAAAGGCTGCAAAAGCAACAAAGGCATCCAGTGCACGAGATGCTTCAACAGTGATGCTCAAGACCAAGCAGGATTAGCTTAATTATTTTCTTAAGGCTACTATGAGAATTGAGAAGGGCTTGGCCACCCTAACTCTAAATCAAGAGAGTCTTGAGTGGATCATTGAGACAAAATTTCATGATCTAGATGTGAAGGTCACAGAGATCCAGACCATAGTGGAGAAGCTCCAGGAAGAAGCTGAGGACAGGAATGATAGATCTACCACAAATACTTTTCAGCGAGTGCCAAGGGCACAAAGGTCTTCAGTAGTGACAGTTGTTAGTGACACCAGGACTACTATTTCAGCACCTGCAGCAACTACCACTATTGCACCTCCAGTTTCTACTCCTCCAGCTCCATAGACCTCTGCCAAAGCATTTGCAGATGCCCTCCTCTCAACGCCATCTACGCACACCGGAGCAACCAGCCAGAAGACCACTTCAGGAGCTCCCGGAGATCATGCCTAGAGTGTCGCATAGCACTATGCATTTTCAAGCTTTTTGGTAACTTGTTGCCAAACAGGGAGAAAGTGTATAGATCATTAGTCTTCGAGAGAGATAGTGTTTTGCTTTTTATTGCCTCTCATGCTACCATTTGCTTATTTGTTTCCTATGCTACAATATTTTCGTTGTGCTCGTGAGATACTCTTGTGATCATGTGTTTGATCATATGCTCTAATGTGTGCTTGTATGATGATATCTATGATATTTGTGTATGATCAATCGTGTTTACCCTTGGTGATGAGTGCATGTTATTTAACTCTTATCATTTTGAACGCTCCACCAAGATGTATGTGACATGGAAGAGTGACCCATGGTCCTAATTGATTATGCATTTGCATTAAAAAGCAAATTTTAAATAATGCACAAATTTAGGGGTAGCGCTTGCTTATCACATACTTCTCATAGCGACGATGTATTTCATTCATGTTATCATTTGTTGAAGCTTTGATCTATATGTTGTCATCAATTACCAAAAAGGGAGAGATTGAAAGTGTAATTAATCCCCAGGTGGTTTGGGTAATTCATAACAACATATAGCTCATTAAAGTAATATCCATTCAAGTTAAGTATTTCGAAAGTTCAATGATTGGCATGGCATGGACTAGAGATGTGGACCCCTCAAAATGCTAAAGACAAAGATTGGCTAAAGCTCAAGGCTCTTCATTTTCATTTTAGTGATCCAAGATCACGTTGAATCCATAGGAAAACCAATACTATTAAAAGGGAATGAGGTGTTGTTTAATGGTCTATTTGCTCAAAGTGCTTAGTGATATTGTTCCAAAACCCTCAACCACTTTCTCATTTCCAAATATGTCCAAAACTCAAAGTCAAACTCGGCCCCACCGATTTAATCTATCCGGCGCCACTGAGTTCTTTTGACCTAGCCACTGCCAGAAACCCTAGAAAATTCAGTGACACCGATAGGAATCTCGGTCACACCGAGATGGCCTTGCAAACTCTTTGTTGCTCATTGTAATTATTTCGGTCTCACTGAAATGTGCAATTTGTCCCACTGAGTTTGATTAACCAACTCTTTGTTTACTCTTTGCTGAAATCGGTCTCACTGAGCTCATGCAATCGGTCTCACCGAGATGATGTTTTTCCCTAGCCCTAGCACATCGGTCCCACCGAGTTGATCTAGTCGGTCCCACCGAGATTCCTAACGTTCACATTCTGAACTAAATCGGTCTCACCGAGTTCCTCTATTCGGTCTAACTCAGTTGGGTCAAACGTGTGTAACGGTTGGATTTTGTGTGGAGGCTATATATGCCCCTCCACCCCTTCGCCATTTGAGAGAGTGCCATCAGAATGTGCCTACACTTCCACTACCCATTTTCTTAGAGAGAGAACCACCTACTCAAGTGATGAGAACAAGACATTCCAATCCATCCACAACAATCTTGATCTCTAGCCTTCCCTAAGTTTCTTTCCACTCAAATCATCTTTCCACCATAGCCAACTCTGTGAGAGAGAGTTGAGTGTTGGGGAGACTATCATTTGAAGCACAAGAGCAAGGAGTTCATCATCAACACACCATCTATTACCTTTTGGAGAGTGGTGTCTCCTAGAATGGTTAGGTGTCACTTGGGAGCCTTCGACAAGATTGTAGAGTTGAACCAAGAAGTTTGTAAGGTCAAGGAGATCGCCTACATCGTGAAGATCTACCCAAGTGAGGCAAGTCCTTCGTGGGCGATGGCCATGGTGGGATAGACAAGGTTGCTTCTTCATGGACCCTTCGTGGGTGGAGCCCTCCGTGGACTCGCATAACCATTACCCTTCATGGGTTCAAGTCTCCATCAACGTGGATGTACGATAGCACCACCTATCGGAACCACGCCAAAAATCTTCATGTCTACATTGCGTTTGCCTTCTCCAAACCCTTCCCTTTACCTTCATATTCAATGTTTTACTTTTCGCTACTACACTCATGGAATTGCATGTGTAGGTTGATTGCTTGAATTTTACTAGTTGCTAAAATTTGCCAACACTTCAAATTGGGAAAAGGCTATATTTTTATTTGGTCAAGTAGTCTAATCACCCCCCTCTAGACCTACTTTCGATCCTACACCAGGATGGCAGGATGGATGTCATCGCCAAGCCCACCGCTGCGTCACGACCAGAAGCTTTGTAGGCGAAGACCACCTTTCGCCAGGATAAGGTGTAGTACTTGTCCCCTTTCAGGCTCCTTGTATTTGCTATTAACTCGCGCTTCTTTTCCAGGCTCCTTGTAGTGGCTATTAACTCGCGCTTAAAGTGCTCCTGCTCGAGGGGTTCCTCAGGTACGATAAAATCTTCGTTGCCGAGGCTCACCTCCTCCTTGGAGAGAGGAAGGTAAATGTAGTCCTCTGAATCTTCGTTTATGGCCTTTTCATTAGGGCTAACTTGCCCATCTTCCCGATTGTCCTGTTCAACAGTCCGTTCGTCGGGATCTTCTCTATCTTCGGCATCATCCGGAGTGTTATCATCTCCCGTGCCAGTTTTGCTGTCTTTGCTACGGCGTGATTTAGAGCGGCGCCGCTAACGTCGGCGCTTATGCTGTGTCCTAGGAGGTTTATCCTCGACTGGGTCTTCTTTGTCGTCATCATTAGGCTCTTTAGGTGTATCCACCATGTATACGTCTTACGAAGAGGTGGCCATCCAGCATCCGGTAAACGGCAGGTTTTGGCCGTGCTCCTCATCTGCATCGTCGTCCATACCATCGATGTCTTCGGAGCTGTAATTGAGCATGTCTGTTAAGTCTTTGACAGTGGCTATAAAGTGGGTGGCGGGTGGGGAGCGAAATTCCCTGTCATCAGCTTCTAGTTCGAACCGGATATAGTTCGGATGTGAATCCCCCGCTAAGGATAGAGTTTTTAATGAGTTCAGCACATCACCCAAAGTTGAGTGCCGGAAGATGTCTGCGACGCTGAATTCGGCGATCGATGACCGATCATGCTCGACATGCATGGACGCACATAGTTAGGAAGTTATAACCGGAAATGATTTTTCTGGAGACACATCCATTACCGGAGGTTACGTTTGTGTGCGGCTCCAACGCCGTGTAGTCTGCGGCTTCTGTGGCGGGGTTGAGCTTCCTATCCTCGGATGGCACGGTTTGGTCCGGATCTAAGGCCAGAGCGGTTACAGGTGCAATTTCCTAGGTATGGCCCGATGATAGATCTAGGTCATGTTCATCGAGGTTACGGGGAGCGACTGCCGTGGTCTCGAATCCATCGAAGATCAAGTTGTCGGCGTTTTGGGAACGGGGGTCCCCAGACTAGCCTGCCTGCGGCCTGCGGCGTGGCTCAAGTGAGGGCCCAGCGCGGCCCATCTTCATCAGCTCAAGCTCAAGACCCTCGCGAAGGGCCAAGCCTCACGGGGCGGATGACGGAAAGCTTCCTCAGAGGCAGCATCATCAGGCAGGCTTGCGAGGAGGCGGAGAGATCAAGGCAGGGGTGCCTCACGAGGTGCCCGTGACGCAAGCCATGACGATCGAGACCAGGCAGGCGCCGGCCTGCGGAATGTCCTTGTTTCCCCTTTGGTGCAAAGGGGGCAAGCACAGGCCAAGGCATCGGGCAAAGGTTACCATTCCGGTGCAACGAGACCAAGACCAGCAGGGCGGAAGGACGGAGGTCACCGTGGTGCCCAAGACGGCGTCATCACCAGTGCTTTTGGCAGCCAAAGACCACCTTTGGTCGGGATAACTTGTACTAGATGTTCCCCTTCAAAACGGCCAATTGTTGGCGCCCTTCACGCTCATTATTTGGGGAGAGGCCCAGGGCCTCAATAAATAGAGCTAGCCACCACAGAGTAGAGGGACATCTAGAGATCTGGTAGAGCTCTAGCAGAGAGAGAGAGAGAGAGAGAGGCGATTGAACTCACCAAAGCAGTTCATCGCATCAGCTCAAGAACACCTCTCGCGAGTCTGTTCTTCCCTTGTACAGTTCATCATCAGCCCGTGAGGCAATCCACCACACCACACACTGGAGTATGGTGTTACACCACAACGGTGGCCCGAACCAATATAAACCTCGCGTCCCTTGTTTTGTTCGTTGTTTCCAGCTTAGATCACGCGAGGAGATTGGACGTAGATCGGTAGGGGAGAGATCTCCGCGCGCACCCCAGTGTTCGAACCTCAAGGGTCTGCCGGAACCCGAAATCCGACATTTGGCGCGCCAGGTTGGGGTGCGCCGGAGTTCTCCCTCCTGAGGACCCGCTCTCCCCCGAGATCGCATCCCACCCTCATGGCGGACAACGCGCCGCCCGCTCTAGCAATGGATGCCGACACTAGGGCCAGGGGCTCCGGGCCTTGGCACCCGCCTTGCGACAGGTGGAGTGGCCGCGCAAGTTCAAGCCAGAGATGCCACTGCGCTACAACAGCGCGACAGACCCGATGATTTTCCTGCTGGTGTACGAGGAGGCCGTCCTCAGAGCCGGGGGCGACGACCAGGTGACGGCCAACTGGTTCCCCATGGCCCTCACCGGCGTCCTACGCGTGTGGCTCCTCCACCTGCCGACGACTTCTGACACCTCCTGGGAGGAGCTGCACGACCTCTTCCTCGCCTGTTTTGCCGCACCAGCGCCGCCCGTCGTCGCAGCTCTCCTGGGTGGCTCCCAGGCACCACCCTCGAGCCATCACGTCAAGCCGTTCACCCGCCGGATCAGCACCACCTCGAAGCGCCGAGAAGCCCCACCGGGCTAGGTGGCGCCCAAGGCCGATCTAACCTTCGACTCGGAGGATCACCCCTTCAACCCCATCGGTTCAGGCACGCTCCCAATGCTGTGCACCCCCACCATCTACCAAGTGGCCGTCACCAGGACCCTCATCGACGGTGGTGCCCGCCTCAACGTGCTCTCGGTGGAGGCCTTCAGCCTCCTCCACATGCCGCTGGAGCGGCTCCAACCCAGCAGGCCTTTCTCGGGCGTCGGAGCTGGTTCCACCGCCTCCTTGGGACAGATCCGCCTCCCTGTGACCTTCGGCTCCTATGACAACTTCCGCACGGAGCTGATCGACTTCGACATCGCCCCCATTGGCCTCCCCTACAACGCCATTCTCGGCTATCCGGCCTTGGCTCGGTTCATGGCAGCAACTCACCTGGCGTACAACCTCATGAAGATGCCTGGGAGTAGCGGCATCCTCACCGTATCAGGAGATACAAGGGATGCGCTGCAGGTGCTCCAGCTTGTTTTCAGGGCGGCCGCGGTGGCACAACCCACTAGCACCGACGCCCTTGAGCCCAAGGGGGCTGCGCTGGCTAAAAAGAAGCAACTATTCACCCAAGACAAGGCGGAAACCAAGCAGGTACTAGTCGACGAGGACGGATCCACTGGCGCCACCTTCACCATAGGGGCCAACCTCGAGCCCGAGCAGGAGAAGGCCCTGGTGAGGTTCCTGCGTGCGAACAAGAAGGTGTTCGCGTGGGAACCTGATCAGTTAGCAGGGGTCCCAAGGAAAGTGATTGAGCATCACCTCAACGTGTGCCCCAATGTGCGCCCCGTGAAGCAGAAGGCGAGGCGGCAGTCCACTGAGAAACAGGCTTTCATCATTCAAGAGACCTAGAAGCTAGAGGCGACAGGAGTTATCCGCGAGGTCCGCTACCCTGATTGGCTAGCTAATCCGGTCGTTGTGCCAAAAAAGGGAGGAAAGGAGCGCATGTGCGTCGACTTCACCATCCTCAACAAGGCCTGCCCGCAGGATCCATTTCCGCTCCCCCGCATTGACCAGATAGTCGACTCCACCACAGAGTGTGACCTATTGTGCTTGCTAGATGCCTTCTCGGGCTATCACCAGATCAAGATGGTGGAAGAAGATGTGGAAAAGACGGCTTTCCTGGCCCCGTGTGGAGTGTACTGCTATACGTGCATGCCATTTGGGTTGCGCAACGCAGGCGCGTCCTTTCAGCGGCTGATGCACATCGCCTTAGGCCGGCAGCTCGGGAGGAACGCTGAAGCTTATGTCGATGACATTGTGGTGAAGTCTCGTGAGGCAAGAACCCTGATACAGGACCTGGAAGAAACCTTTGCGAGCCTCAATGAAGTGGACCTACGGCTCAACCCGGAGAAGTGCGTGTTTGGAGTCCCCTCGGGCAAGCTCCTGCGTTTCCTCGTGTCCCACAGGGGCATCGAGGCCAACCTAGAGAAGGTCAAGGCAATCAAAGACATGAGCCCACCAAGGACCCTCAGAGAAATGCAGAAGCTCACCGAGCGTGTAACTGTGCTGGGGCGCTTCATCTCCAAGCTGGGGGAACGAGCGCTGCCCTTCTTCAAGCTAATGAAGAAAAAGGGCCCCTTCGAATGGACTGAAGAGGCCGACAAGGCATTCCAAGACCTCAAGAGGTACCTTACCAGCCCACTAGTGATGGTAGCTCCGCGTCCTCGGGAGCCCCTAGTGCTCTACCTTGCGGCCACCCCTCACTCCGCTAGCGCAGCCCTGGTGGCGGTCAGGGAGGAGCGCTATGCCAAGGCCGCATCGACCGTCCGAACTGAAACGAAGCAGAGCCAGGAGGACCTCGCGAAAGCCGCAACCGCAGCCAGAAAGGAACAGCCGCAGCAGGAGAACGCACCTGGAGCAGGAGAGGCCTCTTCAGGCGACCAAGTACCGGGGGCTCCGCCGTCTCAAGAGACGCCTCGACCTCTTAAGGACGCAAGTTGCGCCAGCACCCTCAGCCTCGTCGAGCATCCCATGTACTTCATCAGCACGGTGCTACGGGACGCGAGGGCACGGTATCCCATGCCTCAAAAACTCCTCTTCGCGCTGCTAGTGGCCTCACGCAAGCTGCGCCACTACTTCCAAGGCCATCCCATCAAAGTCGTCTCAGCATACCCCTTGGAAAGAGTAGTCAGGAGCCCCAACTCAGCTGGGAGGGTTGCTGAATGGAACATTGAACTACAGGCATTTCAGCTAGAATTCATTACGACCAGAGTCATCAAGGGAGCCGCACTTGTGGATTTCGTGGCAGAATGGGCAGAAGCGCCGGGTCTCGAGGCAGGCGAAGACCGATCACTTTCCCCGAGAAGTGAAGCACCGGACGGCTGGGTCATGTACTTTGATGGGGCGTTCTCCCGACACAGTGCGGGAGCTAGCGCAGTGCTCGTATCCCCTACCCAGGAAAAACTCTACTACGTCGTACAACTCCGCTTCCAGCATGGAGAAAAGGTCTCCAACAACATAGCGGAGTACGAAGGCCTAATAGCAGGCTTGAAGGCCGCAATTGCCTTAGGGGTAATGCGCCTCATCATCAACGGCGATTCGCAGCTCCTCATCAACTTCTCCAACAAGATATACGAGCCAAAGGATGAGCACATGGAAGCCTACCTCGCTGAGGTTCGCAAGATGGAGAAACAGTTCTGGGGGCTGGAGTTGCAACACGTACCCCGCGGCACCAATCGGGAAGTTGTTGACATTGCCAAGAGGGCATATCGGCGGCTGCCTCAGGAGCCTGGCGTCTTCGAGGAGCGGCTCTTCAAACCCTCGGCGGTGCTGTCACTATCGAGCACGGTGCAACCAAGGGAGGAGCTCCCTCAGCCGCCTGCCTCAGGAGCCCCAATCTGCGGC
Organism: Triticum aestivum; assembly: GCF_018294505.1. Classification (NCBI taxonomy): domain Eukaryota; kingdom Viridiplantae; phylum Streptophyta; class Magnoliopsida; order Poales; family Poaceae; genus Triticum; species Triticum aestivum. The sequence goes on along the minus strand of NC_057800.1, from coordinate 308,906,314 downwards.
CCGGCCTCAGGAGCACGCCTGCTCCTGGCATTGGAGCCTCAGGAAGGGTGTTGGATCCCGGAGCTCAAGAACTACCTGATGCAAGGGACTCTGCCGGAGAACAAGGAGGAAGCGGAGCGTGTGGCGCGACAAGCCACAGCTTATTGCATCAGAGATGGAGAGCTCTACAGGAAGCGACCAAATGACGTGTCCCTATGTTGCATCTCCCGAGATCAAGGGAAGGAGCCACTGGTGGACATACATGGCGGAGACTGCGGGCACCACTCGTCGTCACGAACCCTCGTTGGCAAGGTGTTCTTAGTGGATTCTACTGGCCCACGGCGCTCAACGACGCCGTTGAGCTGGTGAAGGCTTGCGAGGCCTGCCAGTTTCATGCTAAGAAGATCCATCAGCCTGCGGGGGGTCTACAGACTATACCCCTCTCATGGCCGTTCGCAGTTTGGGGGCTGGACATTCTGGGCCCGTTTCCTCGGGCGCCCGGGGGCTATCGCTTCCTCTACGTCGTTGTGGACAAGTTCACCAAGTGGGCTAAGGTGGAAGCCGTTCGCACAATCCCGGCAGGCTCTGCAGTCAAAATCATCAAGGGCCTCGTGAGCCGATTTGGGGTGCCCAACCGCATCATCACCGACAACGGTTCGCAATTCACCAGTAATCTCTTCAAAACGTACTGTGCTAACCTTGGAATGTAGATATGCTACGCTTCGGTAGCACACCCCCGAAGCAATGGCCAGGCCGAGCGAGCCAACGCGGAGGTCCTGAGGGGCCTCAAAGCCAGGACCTTCAAGAAGAAGCTAGAGGCCTGTGGCAGGGGCTGGTACGACGAGCTCCAGTCCGTGCCGTGGTCAATCCACACAACTACGACCAAGCCGATTGGCGAGACCCCGTTCTTCCTCATCTACGGAGCAGAGGCTGTTCTCCCTCACGAGGTCAGGCATCACTCCGCACGGGTCCTGGCGTTCGACGAGACGCAGCAGGACGCCATGCGGGGGACAGATCTTGTGCTGGGGGAGGAACGCCGTCGGGAAGCCGCGCTGCGAGCGGCAAGGTATCAACGGGTGCTGCGATGATACCACTGCCGCAACATCCGCCCCGGAACTCTTGAGGTAAGGGATCTCGTGCTCAGACGGGTTCTCTCCAGGGAGGGGCTGCACAAGCTTTCTCCCATGTGGGAGGGCCCGTTCAAGGTTGTTCATGTCTCCAGGCCAGGCTCCGCGCGCTTGGAGACCACGGAGGGGGTGCCCATCCAGAACGTGTGGAACATTCAACATCTCCGGAGGTTCTATCCCTGAGCGAGGCCTAGTGCCTAGGAAAGGCCTGGTACCTGTGAAGAAGGCAAATGCCTGTGAAGCTGCCACATTTTGGGAAAGGCCCGGTGCCTGTGAAGAAAGCAAATGCCCGTGAAGCTGCCGTGTTTTGGGAAAGGCCCGGTGCCTGTGAAGAAGGCAAATGCCTGTGAAGCTGCCGCGTTTTGGGAAAGGCCCGGTGCCTTCGAAGAAGGCAAATGCCTGTGAAACTGCCGCGTTTTGGGAAAGGCCCGGTGCTGCTGAAGAAGGCAAATGCCTGTGAAGCTGCCGCATTTTGGGAGAGGCCCGGTGCCTGTGAAGAAGGCCAATGCCTGTGAAGCTCGCCGCCCGTGACACACTCACGTAATAATGAGTGGGGCTGGTCGCGGCCACCGCTGGAGGAGCTGCTGCCTGAGAGGGAGTCGCCTAAGCTCAGCGAACCCCGAGCACCGCCGCATGTACGCCTGCCGTCGTCTTCATCCTGGTCGGTACCGGGGTTGGGCAGGCGGCCGCGGTCGTCGTCTTTGGGGCAGAACCTAGCACGACGACCGTCTTCCCCGAACACCCTCATGTAGAGGGTGGCGCCACCATCGAACTTGAAGTGCAGGGTGCACCACCGGCCCAGGCTGCGCGCGCGGGCAAACGTTTGCCAGCCGCGGGTCAGGGCCCCATTCCCAGAAACGGAGACCTCCAGCGAAGCCCAGGAGGCCCTACTGCAGCAGCCGTCTGCCTGGAGCCAGAGGCCGCACCGGGCGCTGGTCGGCAGTTCACCTACGAAGAAATGGGGGAGCTGGAGCCGGGAGCTGGTTGGGTCCGCTGACCACACGACGAACTCTAGCAGCACCTCCGCAGAGCGAAAGCGTGGCCTAGGGGGCGCGTAGCCACGGCGTGCCCCCCAACAATGGCCGGGCGCTCACCACCGCGCAGGGAACCGCCTCCATGGCCGCGGGAAGCCACTACGGGGACCGTGGAATACTTGCGAGGGTGGCCTCGGTCGCACTTGGTCGGGGGGAGTCAGGCCATGCAAGGCGGGCCTTTCCTTTCTCCGCGGCCGAGAATCTCTTTGGAGCCATGGGAACGGCGAGTAGCCAAGAAGAAGAAAAGGAGCAGCAAGAAGGGCTGGGCTGAAGGGGCTTATGTAGCCCCGTACTTATAGCCGGAGGAGGCCAACCGCCGAGCACCACGATCGCAGGTAATCATGACCGGTCTCTCTGCATGCAGGGACTTGTCAAGTTGTGCGGCTGCCGAGGCATCATGGGGAAGCGCAGACGCCCACGTCCAATCAATCACCACGCGGCACCCAAGGCCGTAGGCTGTTGGGGCCCGCGGCGCTTCGCGCTTGCCCCTTCGCTTCCCTGCCAGGCCTAGCCGGGGCGTGCCTTGGGCCCGGGGGCTACTGTCGGCGTTCTGGGAACGAGGGTCCCCAGACTTGCCTGCCTGCGGCCTGTGGCGTGGCTCATGTGGGGTCCTAGCGCGGCCCATCTTCATCAGCTCAACCTCAAGAACCTCGCGAGGGGCCAAGCCTCGCGGGGCGGACGACGGAAAGCTTCCTCAGAGGCAGCCTCATCATGCTGGCTCGCGAGGAGGTGGAGAGATCAAGGTAGGGGTGCCTCACGAGGTGCCCGCGACGCAAGCCATGACGATCAAGACCAGGCGGGCGCCGGCTTGCGCAGTGTCCTTGTTTTCCCTTTGGTGCAAAGGGGGCAAGCACAAGCCAAGGCATCGGTCAAATGTTACCATTCTGATGCAACGACACCAAGACCAGCAGGGCGGCAGGACGAAGGTCACCGTGGAGCCCAAGACGGCGTCATCACCAGTGCTTTTGGCAGCCGAAGACCACCTTTGGTCAGGATAACTTGTACTAGATGTTCCCCTTCAAAACGGCCAATTGTTGGCGCCCTTCCCGCTCATTATTTGGGGAGAGGCCCAGGGCCTCTATAAATAGAGCTAGCCACCACAGAGTAGATGGACATCTAGAGATCTGGTAGAGCTCTAGCAGAGAGAGAGAGAGAGAGAGAGAGAGAGGCGACTGAACTCACCAAAGCAGTTCATCGCATCAGCTCAATAACACCTCTCGCGAGGCTGTTCTTCCCTTGTATAGTTCATCATCAGCCCCCGAGGCAATCCACCACACCACACACTGGAGAAGGGTGTTACACCACAATGGTGGCCCGAACCAGTATAAACCTCGTGTCCCTCGTGTTGTTCGTTGTTTCCAGCTTAGATCACGCGAGGAGATTGGACGTAGATCGGTAGGGGAGAGATCTCCGCACGCACCCCAGTGTTCGAACCTCAAGGGTCTTCCGGAACCCGAAATCCGACATAAGTCTCTACGGATATCTGCGACGTGGTTCAAGCTCCCGAATCTGACATGACGGCCAGGGGTGTAGCTGTCGATCTGCTCTAGATGGCCAAGCGAGTTGGCCCACAGTGTGAAGCCTCCGAACATGAAGATCTGTCCGGGGAGGAAGACTTCCTCTTGGACCGCATCGTTGTAGATAATTGAAGGATCCATCAAACCTTTTGAGGACGACACAGTGGAAATATCAATGAAAGCACCAATGTTGGTGTCAAAAATGGCGGATCTCGGGTAGGGGGTCCCGAATTGTGCGTCTAAGGTCGATGGTAACAGGAGACAGGGGACACAATGTTTACCCAGGTTCGGGCCCTCTCTATGGAGGTAATACCCTACTTCCGGCTTGATTGATCTTGATGAATATGAGTATTACAAGAGTTGATCTACCACGAGATCGTAATGGCTAAACCCTAGAAGTCTAGCCTGTATGACAATAATTATGATTGTCCCCCGATCCGGAGTAAGCCCTCTGGTTTATATAGACACTGGAGGGGACTAGCGTTTGTACAAGGTCGGTTAGAGAGAAAGGAATCTTCATATTGGGTTGCCAAGCTTGCCTTCCCCGCCAAGGATAGTCCCATCCGGACACAGGAGAGTCTTCGTTCTTGTTTCTTCACAGCCCATTAGTCCGGCCCATGTCCAACAGGCCAGATACCCGAGGACCCCTTTGTCCATGACTCCCTCAGCAAGCTCCGGAGAAGCAATCGTTCATTGTCCATGAGGTCCACAAGCTGCAAGAGGCCAGCGTCATTCGGGAGGTGCGGCACCCGGGTTGGCTGGACAACCCGGTCATTGTCCCCAAGAAGGGCGGAAAGGAGCACATGTGCGTCGATTTCACGTGCCTACAAGGCGTGCCCTCAGGACCCGTTGCCTCTTCTGTGCATTGACCAAATCGTTGACTCCACCACTGAGTGCGCTTGCTGTGCTTCCTGGAGGCCTTCCCGGGCTACCACCAGATCAAGATGGCGGTGTAGGACGTCAAGAAGACAACCTTCCTTTCCTCATGCAGGGTGTAGTGCTACATCTGGATGCCCTTTGGGCTGCTGAATGCCGGCGCGACCTTCTAGCGATTGATGCACATCGCTCTGGGCCGGCAGCCCGGGAGGAACACCGAGGCGTACATCAACGACATAGTGGTCAAGTCGTGGTAAGCAAGGACCCTTGTCGAAGATCTGGAGGAAATGTTCGCAAACCTGTGCAAGCTAAACCTGCATCTCAATCCGGAGAAGTGTGTGTTCTGTGTCCTGTCCGGCAAGTTGTTGGGTTTCCTGGTGTCACATAGAGGGATCGAGGCTAACCCAGAGAATATCAAGGCAATAGAAAGGATGATCTTGCCATAGACGCGCAAGGAGATGTAGAAGCTCACGAGCTGCGTAACTTCGTTGGTGGGTTTCATCTCCAAGCTTGGTGAGCGCGCCCTCCCGTTCTTCAAGCTGATGAAAAGGAAGGGCCCGTTTGAATGGACTCCGGAGGCCGAGGCGGCCTTTCAAGGCCTCAAGAGGTATCTCACCAGCCTACCAGTGATGGTGGCGCCTCATCCTCTTGAGCCCTTGGTGCTTTACCTAGCCGGCACACCCCACTCAGCTAGCGCAGCGTTCATGGTGGTCTACGAAGAGCATGCAGGTGCCGGTGCACGGCGTAGAGCCCCGCGTACAGCCGCGTCATTGCCACCTCAAAATGGAGCTCCTGAGGCCTCGACTACCCCATTGGACGGCAAGGCTCCCGAGGCCCCCTTGCCTCAAGAAGGGCTGGACATCGTCAACACCTCTTCCATCGTCGAGTACCCCGTGTACTTCGTCAGCAGGGTGTTGCGTGACGCACGCGCAAGCTACCCCATGCTACAGAAGGTCCTGCTCGTGCTCCCCATCGCCTCCAGGAAGCTGCGACACTACTTCCAAGGCCATCACATCAAGGTCATCTTCGCGTACCCCATAGAGAAGGTGCTCCGTAGACCCAATGTCGCGAGGAGGGTTGCTGAATGGAACACCGAGCTGCAAGTGTTCCAGCTAGAGTTCAACATTACTAGGGTCATCAGGGGCGCGGCCCTCGCTGACCTTGTGGCAGAATGGTCTGACACCCCTGACCAGGGGATGGGTGAAGACCACTCCCTCATTCCCGGTGATGAGGCGACCGATGGCTAGGTCATGTACTTTGATGGCGCGATCGCACGCCAGGGTGCGGGGGCTGGAGCCGTACTCATGTCGCCAACCCATGACAAGCTATACTATGATGTGCAGCTCTGCTTCCAGCATGGTGAGAAGGTCTCCAACAACATGACAGAATATGAGGGCCTTATCACTGGCCTCAGGGCTGCGGCGGCCCTGGGGGTCAAGCGTCTCACCATCAAGGGCGATTCTCAGCTCCTCGTCAACTTCTCCAACAAGGAATACAAGCCTAAGGATGAGCACATGGAGGCGGACATAGAAGTGGTACGCAAGATTGAGAAACGATTCTTGGGCTTTGAATTGTAGCACGTCCCGCATGGCACATACGAGGAGGCAGACGACATCGCCAAGAGGGCATCCTGGCGTGAGCCCCAGAAGTCTGGCGTCTTCGAGGAAGGGCTCTTCAAGCCATCGGCGCCACCCCCACCCCTCCCCCCGCCGTAGGCCCTGCGCTGCTTTGGGAGGAGCCACCCATGGCCCCCTCCACAGGTGCCCCGTCCTGAACTCTGACCACTGGAGCCTGCCTGCTCCTGGGCCTCGAACCTCAGGAGGGGTGCTGGACTGAAGAGTTCAAGGTGTACCTGCTCCGAGGCACCAGGCCACCTCTTACTGCTTATAGGACGTCAAGCTCTACCAAAGGCGCCCGAATGATATCTTGCTGTGATGCATCTCCAAGGAGCAAGGGCACGAGTTGCTGGCCGACATCCATGGAGTGATTGCAGGCACCATTCTTCATCGCGCACCCTCGTGGGCAAGGCGTTCTGCAGCAGGTTCTACTGGCCCACGACACTCAACGATACCACCGAGCTGGTGTGATCCTGTGAGGCATGTCAATTCCATGCCAAACAGATCCACCAGCCCGCTTAGGGCCTCCAAACCATCCTACTCTCATGGTCATTCATGCTCTGGGGGCTGCATATCCTGGGCTCGTTTCCCCAAGCAACCTGGGGCCATCGCTACCTCTATGTCGCCATCGACAAATTCACCAAGTGGGCGGAGGTGGAGCCCGTGCGCACCATCCCAGCTGGCTTGGCTGTCAAGTTCATCAAGGGCCTCGTAAGACGCTTCAGGGTCCCCAACCGTATCATCACTGACAATGGCTCTCAGTTCACGAGCGGCCTTTTCAAAACATATTGTGCTAACCTTGGAACACAAATATGCTACGCTTCGGTGGCATACACACAGAATAACGGCCAAGCCGAACGCACCAACGCGGAGGTCCTAAGGGGCCTCAAGACAAGGAGCTTCAGGAAGAAACTTGAGGCCTGCGTCATGGGTTAGCTCGGTGAGCTTCAGTCCAATCTGTGGTCCATCCGCACCACTTCGACTAAGCCCACCGGCGAGACCTCGTTCTTCCTCGTCTATAGGGCTGAGGTGATCCTCCCTCATGAGGTCAAACATTGCTCCCCGCGGGTCTTGGCATTTGGCGAGGCATGCCAGCACGCCTCACGGGGGATAGACCTCGTGCTCGGGGAGGAGGCCTGCCGCCAAGCCTCACTAAGTGCTGCAAGGTACCAGTAGGCGCTGCGGCGGTATCACTCCTGTAGCATCCGCTCCAGGACCCTCGGGGTGGGTGACCTTGTCCTGAGGCGGGTGCTCTCCAGGGAGGGGCTTCACAAGCTCCCGCCTATGTAGGAGGGCTCGTTCAGGATCGCTCGTGTCGCCAGGGCTGGTGCCGCGTGCCTGGAGACACAGGACAGGGTGCGCATCCAGAATGCCTGGAACATCCAGCACCTCCAGAAGTTCTATCCGTAGCAGGCGAGCGCCTGGTGCCTCTCAAGTATCCGCTCGTGACACTCTCATGTAATAATGAGTGGGGATGTACACGCCTCGTAGTCTCCTGATGTGGCGCCCAAGATGCGATTCTATCCCAATCACATGATGAATTCATGTTTGGGGCAACACCACATTTCGAGCGCATAGCAAGGTGGATATCATTACAACATACCAAGTACTCAATAGATGAGAATACAAGATAAAGGCTTACACTCGCCACAAGCTACATCATTCATCCAACAGTTCATCAATACATAGCAATCATCATACAAAAGAACAGGATCCGACTACGGATGAAATCAATCGAATAATAAGATCGACATCCACCCTTCTAATCCCAGGCACCCGACCCGAAAACTATTCCTTTGATCGAAGAAGAAGAAGAAGAAGAAGTAGAACTCCAAAACAATCAAGCATCGCTCTTACGTCATGATCATCGCATTACCTGTACCTGCAATGGTTGTTGTAGTAACATGTGAGCCACGAGGACTCAGCAATCCCATTACCATGGGTATCTAGACTAGCAAATCTTAACGGGTATGGAATGGATAAGTGGTGAGGTTGCAGCAACACTAAGCATTGTATGGTGGCTAACTTACGAGTACAATATTAAGAAGAGAAACTACGCAAACGGCCGCAAACTAGTGATGATCAATAAGTGATCCTGAACTACTTAGGATTCAAACATAACCCCAGCATGTTCTCTTCTCGAACTCGCTCGAAAAGAGACAGCCACGGTTACACACGCGGTTGGTGTATTTTATTTCAGCTCTGGTGTCAAGTTCTCTACAACCGGATATTAAACATTCCCATCTGCCATATAACCGCAGGCATGACTCTCGAAAGTTTAAACCCTGTAGGGGTGTCCCAACTTAGCCCACGACAAGCTCTCACGATCAACGGAGGAAATTCCACCTCCCAGAACAATTCGGTCAAGCTCAGAATCCTGGTTCACAAGACATTTCGATAATGGTAATACAAAACCAGCAAGACCTCTCGATGTGCTGACACCCTAATAGTAGCCGCAAGTATCTCATCTCAGGCCACGGTCGTATGAGTGCAGCGTACAACAACTGAGACCCGAGTTGCCCCGGGGGAAGCCGCACAAGACTCTGTTTTGGACCAGCACTCATGAGGAGCACTGGCCCGGGTTTTTGACTAAGAAACCTCGGGTGCTAGCCGGTCCCGATGCAAGTTTTAGTTGTTATTAGGCAAATGGTAAAACCAAAGTTGGGCCTTACTGGAAGAGTTTTATTCAAATCGAGCTGTCAAGGGGGCCCATAAACCTCAACCGTGTTAGGAATGCAAAATCAAGGAACATAACACCGGTATGACGGAAAATAGGGCGGCAAGAGTGGAACAAAACACCAGGCAAAAGGCCGAGCCTTCCACCCTTTACCAAGTATATAGATGCATTAATTAAATAAGAGATATTGTGATATCCATGTCCCAACATGGAACAATCTGCAACTTCACCTGCACCTAGCAACGCTATTAGAGGGGCTGAGCAAAGCGGTAACATAGCCACACAATGGTTTGCTGGGATGGTGGAAAAATGTTAGAGGCTATCATGGCAATTTGGGAGGCTCGATAAACAAGTGGTAGGTAGCGCGACATTGCGATAGCATCGAGACAACTAGCAAGCAAAGATAGTAGTGAGATCCAAGGCGACAGTTATCTTGCATGAAATCCCGATAGGAAGAAGACCGAATCCATGAAGTAGACAAACCAACAAAGTCGAACGGATCCTCACAATCACAACGTAATCGGAACTATCGAAAAGAAGCACAGCCAAAAAAGAGACAAACAACATAGTAAACAACCATCACATAAAGATGGCATGATGCACAACTAAGTATGATGTATGTCCGGTTTAATGAGGCATGGCATGGCAAGGTGCAACAAACAATACAAGTTAAGTGGAGCTCAATATGAAACGAGTTCCATATTGACGAAACACCACATTCAATTACTTAGTTCGCTCTCGTTTATGTACCCAACAATACTAAATGTTGTTAGACATGGAAAGAGGTGAGGTATAAGTAAACTAAGTATTTAGGCAAGTTTAAATGAGGCTGGAAACAACAAACAACTATTCTGGAAAGTCACCATATGCAACATTTGAATTTGGTACTGTTCTGCCCTATACACAATTTTAGAGTTGTTAAACATGAAAATAAAGTTCACCAAGTTAATCTATGCATTTTTCTACCCTATTTACATAAAAAAATTATTTAAAACAGAGCTACGGTTATTTAGTCATGAAATTAAATGCAAATGTCAATTTAAACATTTCAAACATGGATGAAAGATGCATATTATGAAACTAGATGAAATTCTAAGCATTTTACATATATAGTTTGCTTTAGTCTGATGCACGGTTAATGAGTTATTATATGCTTGAAGTTTAGGGTCCAATCTGTAAACATGTAGCTATCCGGTTAAATGTGAGGAAACAAATACTATCGGGCTGAAACTGACTGGCCAACAGTGCACAGAGGCAATCGGTAGATGGGCTGGGGGTTCTCACCATAGGCCATGCTCAGGTTGGTGGAGATGGGAGTTGGGCAGCGGGAGGATCATGGCACGTGCATGGAGTGGCTGCAGTCAACGTGGATGAGCGGGCTCCTATTGCGCGTTACCAACAGAGACAGCAGTAGCAGGTCATGGCGATGCAGGAGACGGGCAGAGGCGCGATGCAGAGCTAGGGGACCAACGGGCGCAGTGGATCCGGGCAGTCCAAGGGTCGGGGAGGCGGTTCCCGACGACGAGGAACTCTGGCGGGATAGACTTGGCAGGGCGGCGGCGGGACTGGCGTCCATGGCAGCTGCTACTCCTGTGAACAAACACAGAGAGCGACCGAGTTTAGAGTGGAGAGACAATAAGAAGAAACGGAAATAAAAGGGAAGGGCCAGGAGATGACCCAGTGGTTGAGGTCGTTATCTGTGGCGTGCTCCGACAAGGGGAGGTGGTCCTGGACGAGGAGGAGGCTCGGCCTCGGACATTCGCGGGAGCAGGCACTACAAAAAAATACACTTCCATGATGATATGTGTTTGTCACAGTAGGTCGCGTTTTTCGTCATGCATGTACATCCATGAAAAATTTATGATAGAATCAAGATAGTCATACCTGTGCTGTCGTAGAAGTGTTCCATGACATTACCAAAATTATCATCACGGAAGTGCCCACTTCCATGATAATAAATCGCGCGTCACAGAAGTGCTTTCTTCAAGGGTGACCGACACGTGGCATCCATCGTAACGGAACACCGTTAAGCTATCGGGTCGGGTTTTGGATCTGATAACCCGTTAACAGTCCCGACCAATGGGGATTTTCCATGTGTAAAATCATCATTGGCTGGAGGAAACACGTGTCGGCTCATCGTCGGGACAGATGTCATCCACTCATTGGACAGAAGGCGCCTATGATACATTGACACATGGCACGGCCCAACAGAGGCCCATTCCTGTGAAAAGGCCGGCCCGTTTGACTTGGTCAAAAGGTGGCGGGCCGGCCCATGGAAAGCCTGTTAACGGCCTATTCGCATATAGCCCATTTACAGCCCGCTAACCCAAGGCCTGTTACACCCTATCCGAATTAGGTCCAGTAGCATCATCTAGGCCATCCAATATGATTCCAGCCCGTTTTCACTTCTGGCCCATGTATGGCCCATGACGTCTTTCGGCCCATATGAGGCCCTATGTAACTCTTGGCCTATTAACGGCCCGTGGTGAAACTGGCCCGTAATGAACAATGTATCACTTTACACCCATTAACGGCCCATGGTGAAACTGGCCCGTAATGAACAGTGTATCACTTTATACCCATTAACGGCCCGTTATTCCGTTGGGCCGTCTCCAGCCCATGTTATCTTTCGGCCTTCTCATAGCGCATTTATTCTTGGGCTCATTTCCAGCATTGGTTTACTTACGGCCCGTTACTGTCATTTACTGCTTGTGGGCCAAATTCAGCCCGTGGTTACAGTCGACCCGTTTGTGGTCCGTTAATATGTTGGGCCATTTTCATAGCGTCATCAAATACGACCTATTAACGATGGCCCGTTATGGTCGGCCCATGAACAGATGATTCCAACTCTAGCCCATTTATGGCCAGAATGCGGTATGTTTGGCCCGTATAAGGCCCATTGATGATACGGCCCGTAGAAGGCCCATTGATGATACAGCCCGTAGAAGACCCATTGTTTTTACGGCCCGTAGAAGGCCCACTGTTTCTATGGCCCGTAGAAGGCCCACCGTTTATACGGCCCGTAGAAGGCCCACTGTTTCTAAGGCCCGTAGGAGGCCCAGTGTCACTACAGTAAATATTAGCCCATGGTTATTGTGGCCTAGTTTTAAAAAATAGGTTATTGCAGCCACTAGCAAACCGCAGAAAAAGAACTGCATTGACTACAAGCAAACAAATAAACAAGACACCAAGGAAATAAATAAGCAAGCAACTTAGACTAGGCTATCACGGCTATTACACATATTACATCCACTGGGCATCAATGTTCGCCACCAGTGCAAATATAGGGAACACAGCAGCATATAAACGCCGCAGCAAAACAAGTCCAGAACTGAAACCACTTCAGAAGAGCTCAAGAAACAATATCCTGGGTACCCATAATGCTGGCAAGATGCTTAGCAAGCTTATTAACTTTCTCTTGTTTGGCGCTTAAGTCCTCCGGCGCTTGCTATTGTACCAGAAAGTATGCATCTGAATTCTGCAGGGACTTCCTCAGTCCTTCGGCTTCCTGTCGCATAAAATCTGATCGATGTCTTTCAACTTGAAGTTGAGAGTCAAGAAGCCGAACTGATTCAGGCAATGAGTTCGAAAAGCTGGTGCCAGCAGTGGTAGCCAGTAACTCGAACACTACATCAAGACAGGACTTTGGGGTTGTCTCAGTGCCTTCAATATAGTTTTTATCAGCTTTCTTGGAGACCAACAGGGATGTCTCACTATCTTGAAACTTATCTGCATTACTTCCTTTACCATTGCATAACAGGGTACTCTTCTCCAGAGAAACAAACAAACACATCTCAAGTTTACAATGTAGTATATGAAACTCATTTTGGTAAACCAGTTTGGTAGTAAGGTGGACAGGATGACAACAAGAAACAAACATATATGTATGTAGTATGGTCACTGTATGGTCTATATCATTCTAGTTTATGTTGCCAAATCAAGATAGATACAGTTCGAATCATATCTATTTAAGACAAAGCAGCATAGATAGAATATAGGTGTGGGAAACTACACATCAATAACAACACTTGTAATGTGCATGGCATGAGAACATAATTGTTTATTCAATTGAAACTGAAATCAACATAGAGCAAGTTACAACAGCAAACAGCCAAACACGTTGAAGAAACAGGTTTAAAACATACATGTTGCGCCATTGGAGTTTCAATTGCATCCTTCAAATTTGAAATTAGTTGGTATCAGTAAATACAGTGATGCAAGAGCAAAGTAGTATGAACCATAGCTACGGAACCTGACCTGAGAACAATTCGTCTTCTGCTTTAAGCGTTGACTTTGGGTTCGGAGTGGTGGTCCTTGTGATTTGGGCACTGCAGTTGCCTTACTAACTGCTCGTGTTTGTGTGCTCTGTGGTGGAGACGGTGCTGTGTCAACAGGAACTGGGTGTCTATCTGCTAGGGTTGGGGTTAGAGGGGTGTAGCTGGTTCTCTGTCCAACTGGGTAGGGGTACAATCTGCATGAGTGTGGGTTATGTGTGGTGGGGCTGGTTCTTGGGCAAGTACAACGGTGGTTCTATCTGCATCGACAGGTAGCATGATCTTTTCTGTAGACCGTGTTTTTACTCCCACAGATACTGCCATCACTCCCTCCAAATTGAAATGGCTGATAAACAAGAAAAGTAATTGAATGTACAGACATTGTAAGATAGACATGTGCAATGGATAGTAGGGAAGAAAACAGGGCATGAAATAATTCACATTTATGTTGTCTAAGCAAACAGAATAGCAGGACATAATTTCACATATATGATGGCTAATTAAACAGGATAGCATGACACAATTTCACATGTATGATGGCTAACTAAATAGGATAGAATGACATACTTCAAAATATGATGACTATGTAAACAGGATGACATGATATAACTATACGTTGTGTCTATTAAAGTGGTTGGCATGCCATAAATCACAAACATGCCGTCGATGGAAACATGATGGCATGATATAATTCACGGATAGAATGACATAATTTTAATATGATGACTATGTAAACAGGATGAGATGATATAACTATATTATGTCTTTAGAAAATGGGTTGGCATGCCATAATTCAGATACATGTTGTCTATGTAAACATCATGGCATGACATAATTCAAATATATGATTTATATACTAAGGAAGTGAGCAGAGGGCAATCGCATATATGATGTGTCAACTAAGGAGATGACATTCAATATTGTGTATATGATGTAAAAACTAAGCATTGCAATACAACATATGCATTATATGAGTAATATAACCCTGCCAAATTTGAGCATACACCTCAGGGGGATGATAGGACTGGTCATCTGCCTCTGAATCCTCCTCTGAAGAGCTATCTGTAACCAGCAAGATATCTGCTTCAGCAGGTAGTATTTTCTGCTCTGAAGACCTTGTTTTCACTCCAGATTTCTCCATCACCAATTCAAGTGGCTGATGCACAGGAAGAGCCGTTGAATATACAAACATTGTCGACAAAAGCAATGAGAAATACAAAAAAGGACGGCATGATATAATTCACATATATGACGCTTGCCTAAACAGCATGGCATTGCATAATTCACATACATAATGCCTTGCAACAAGATAACATTGCATAATTCACATATATAATGTCTTGCAACAAGATGGCATTGCATAATTCACATATATGGTAATTAAACACTAAACATGTGGCATTCACACAAAGCATGTCTAAACTAAGCAAATGACATAGCAATGCAAGATACCATACGCACGATATGAGCAACATAACCCTGCCAAGTTAGGGCATGCACCTCGGGGGGGGGGATATGACTGGGGATCTGTCTCTGAATCCTCCTCTGAGGAGCTATCGGTAACCAGCAAGACATGCGCTTCGTCAGATAGCATTTTCTGCTCTCAAGACCTTGTTTCCACTCCAGATTTTTCCATGACCGTGCCAAATGGCCGATGCACGGGAAGAGTAATTGAATGTACTAAAATTGTTGACAAATTTAACACGTAATAAAAAAATGATGGCATGATATAATTCACATATAAGATGACTGGCTAACCAGGGTGGCATTGCAAAATTCACATATATGATGCCTGGCTAGACAAGATGGCATTGCATGATTCACATATACGATAAAGAAACTAAACAGATGTCATTGACACAAAGCATGTCTAAACTAAGCAGATGACATCTTTAATGTATACAGTAAGCAATGCAAGGCACCATATGCATGATATTACCAACATCAGCATGCCAAGTTAGAGCGAAGACCTGATGGGGTAAATAGGAGTGGTCTTCTCCTTCTGAATCCCCCTCATAACAGTTATCTTCCTCTTGATTACGATCTGAAATGGGTGGAGGGGGGGCTGCCTTTGCGCCCACCATGGAACGACATCTGCATGAAATTTTATTGCCACGCAAGGCTCGTCTCTTTTGCTCTACATGATCAGTTCCATTGTGTGCAATAACTGGCATGCATAGGAATAAAACATAGTGAGATTATGTAAGGAGTGCATGCACAAATCTTGAGTGGTGGTAGCAAACTGTGGATAGACCCAAAACCAATGATAGTAGGCAGATAATAGCTTTAGTTAAAAAATACAGATAATGGCTCCTTTAATGTTTGTTTGCACCCAACATGAAACTCATAGTAGACACCGGAGATTAACCAGATAGTAGACAGATAGTACTGATTGCCGCCCCAATATGTACCCCACAACCATTTAAAAACTCAAGTTTCAGCATTAGTTTGGACCTGACTCGGAGTCTAATAGGTGAACACGACGATAATGTAGCATGTCATCATATTAAGCGACGCATAACGTAAGCAGACACGGAAGAGTGGGACCTCTCTTGCGGACCCGTGTAGTCCTCAAGGTCATCTGCTCAGTTGATGATGGTAATGCAGTTGTCGTGGATGCCGGCGGCGGGGAAGAAGATCTGAGGCGGCGAAAGACAGTCTGGAGAGCGGATCCCTACTGTGGTGAACCCTTCCGTCGTTGGAGCAGCTGAGCTGGGGTGGAACACAGCGCCGCAGGAGCATGACAAACCACACAAGGTTTTCTTTCACACATATCTATAATAGAAGTAATTGAGTAAGGGCTTGTTTGAATTTGAGGATTCTAACAATGCAGGGATAGGAAATAGACAGGAATAGGATAGGAATGCACATGCAAAACAGAGAATTTAAAAACACAGGATTTCTGCCAATCTGGCTGTTTGATTCACAACAATTGGAAGATCACAGGATGCAAAAAAGCATGGTGACATTAAGTCAAACCATAAGAAAATGTACGGTTATAATACTATTATGCTACTATCTCTTAGTCTTGTGCTTGATGAATAGGAATATGAAAAGGAGGAGAAGTGGAAATTAGAATTCCTACGGTTTTTCTTTCAAGGAGACACTAAAGGAAAAAATCCTACAGTTTTCCTTTGCTCCATTCCTTTGCACCAAATTCATGAAAAGTAGTACCATAGGAAACTTTCCAATTCCGATGTTTTTCATTCACTTTTCCTTTCAAACACTAGCGATTCTAGTAGGTAGGCTTGCGCAAGGAAAATCCTACACTAAAAAATGTTTTTGTGCTACTTCTATTACTTTGGACCCAGGCCACTGCCATACTAGCTCAACTCCCAGGCCCATCGACAAATGCACAGCTCAAACACGCAGAGATAAATAATGATGGCATTCAAGAGAGTCCATCACGGATAGCTAAGTTGCCTGGTACCTCACTTCTTGTCATATAGTAGGATAAAATAATCGTATTTCCCGTTACTACGAGTGCTCAGTGGACAATATATATAACATGTAGAGTAAAAAAGAGATGCAACAAGTGTACAACCTCTTAGGAGAAGCCATGTCGATCTCAGCGTGATTGGGTTGGCCGGTGAGGATGCTCCGACTGACTTGGCTGTCGGAGGAGGGGAAGAAGATCTTAGGCGTCTGGAGATGGAGCCCGAGGTACTGCTCCGCTGTGATGGAGGGTTTCGTCATTGGAGCAGCTCCGGTGAGTTGTACGACACCGAGGCTGAAGCAGGACAAGAGAGACAACGAACAACGTTAACCTGAGTGGAATTCTAATAGCATCTCCAATACATGACGTAAAATACATAACCACAATGTGCTAGATGTAAAATACATCAGCCGCTCATCTCTGAACTTAACTATCGAAACTGAATTTAACTGTCGAAACTAAACTTAACTCTTGAAACTAAACTTAACTGTCAAAACTGAATTTTGCTGTCGAAACTGAACTTTGCTCTCGAAACTGAACGCACTAGCAAGGTACACGTCGGTAGACTTACTTTTTCATCTCTGGTCATTCGATTTTGTAGCCGTTGGATACGAAATCAAGGGTCTGTGTTTCATCTTCAACCTCCACCCCCCTGAGCCGGCCAAACAGCAGCCCCCCGCCGCCGCTGGCCGGCGGTGCGCCGCCCCGCCCGCCCTGAAAACACTCCCCACTGCCGGTCCGCTGCCGGTCCGCTGCCGCCCCGGCCATCCCTCTAGGCTCCCCCGTGCCGAGCTTTTTCTCCGCCGATCCCCACGCCACCGCCCCGCCAACGCCCCGCCACCGCCGGCGACCACCGCCCCCATCCTGAACCATAAGATAGAGAGTGGGGTACCTCTCCGGTGAGCCCCACTCCCCGATGCGGCTGGTTCTTCCTTCACCCCGGCGGCATCAGAGTGAAGTGTAGCTAAATCGGAGCAGCATCGCAAGCAAGAGCAAGAGCGAGAGCAGCAGCGCGAGCAAGA
Source organism: Triticum aestivum (assembly GCF_018294505.1). Lineage (NCBI taxonomy): Eukaryota > Viridiplantae > Streptophyta > Magnoliopsida > Poales > Poaceae > Triticum > Triticum aestivum. Next base: position 308,888,756 of record NC_057800.1, on the reverse strand, counting down.
GCAATAGCAAGAGCAGACCAGGGAGGGGACCGAGAGCAAGAGCAGAGGAGCAGCGCGAGCGAGAGCTAAAGCAGCAGCAGGTCCTACTGATGTGGACGTCACCGCCGAGGGAGCGATGCCATGGAGGAAGTGGCCGGCGACGCTACCGTGGATGGAGCCACGCCGTGTCGGCTCGGGACCGAGCGCCACCAGCACCGTGAGATCGAATCAAGAAGAAAATGGGGCGATTAGTGTACAACCTCTTTCGTGGCGCCGATTAGGCCACGGCTTCATCCGAGGAAACGGTGATGATGATGCTCTTCCGGTGGTGCAGGTGAAGACGGCAGTGTGGGAATGGAGGTGGAGCGAAAGATGAGGGGAACATTGGGGCAGCTACTTGGAGGTGGAGGACGGAGTGGCTGAACCGGCGGGATGATGAGATCGACGACAGATCCTCATCCGATACGGTGGATGAGGGATGTCGAGGTGTTGCTGTGGACGAAGATATATCTTAAATATTTCGGGCGGATGGGATGGCAGTGGGGAACCATGGCTTAGAGACGCGCTTGTACGAAATGTGGGGTAAGTTACGAAAGTACCCCCACCAATTTGAGGCGGTTCTTTCGGTTCAGGGGTACCACGGGCATTTAGCATGTCAGGATTTCACAGGAGGTGGGAGCTTTCGCGCGCGTTGTAATTTCGGAATAGCAAGGCGCGGGTTGAGATGGAGGGAGTTGTTGGAGCACAACGAGACAAAGATATATCTTAAATATTTCGGGCTAACAAGGCGCGGGTTGAAGAGGCGGGAGTTTCGCAGCACGATAGACAGAGACGCTAGCTTGAATTTTTGGCATAACAAGGCGCGGCTTGAAATTTCGAAAGAACAAGCTTAATGTATACCCCCAAAAAAGACAATTTGCACCTCAACACGCACAACACACACAAACACCATTTAGACTAGAGTAAGGTACATGTGCATTGCACGCATGAGATTTGGCAACCAAATTATGAATAAATACCACATTATAGCATGCAAGCTTTGAGTCATATATGCATGATGTAGATGTTCGTTTAATTCTTATAGTTCATTTCATTCAAAATCATCTAGTTTTTATAAGAAAGCTAATCTATTTTAAGATTCATGGAATTGTGCATCGTAAGACATAAAGTAAAAACAAATAATGGCAAATCATGTAGAAGAACATTTGGGCAATTTTGATACGGAAGATTCTAGAACAAATAAGAAGTGCTTGTGTTTTGATGTTTGTGCATTATGCTTAAGTTCAACCATGGAGTCTTCTAGATGATACATGTGGCGAAATCTGGTGGAATCTAGATGATATCCAACGGCCAGTAGTGCTCAAATTTGCCATCTTTGGACCATCGGATTCGCCTCATCCAACGACCATCTTTCAAAGTTAAAGTTACCCGCACACAATATAAAAAAAATATAAAATATGATATATATATATAGGGGTATAGATATAGATATGTGATGCAAAAGCCGCCCATCATCTCCAATTAGAATAGTGTGTCCATGCACGGATGCGACGTGGCCAAATGATGTCTACCATTGGTATCTCAAATTCAAATCAGTCTGACCTTGTTCAATGTGTATACATTACAACATGCTTGTTTGCAAACTACACCGCGCAGATCTCCGTTATATTCATGCATGCATGGGTTTCAAACATCAGGATCTCTTATTCAAATATTTGAATTAAACTTTACATTGATTGTGACCTCACCTATTAAGCTATTCTTTTACACCCACATAGTAGTCTTCTCTTTATAATTGTACCACTAACTTTCTCTCGTGCATGCATACACACACACTACCAGTCGGCATTATCCATCGCACGCATGCAATCTTTTTCTTCAGGTCGGTCTCCCATGAAGGCACACACCAACACACATCCCCCTCTCCATCATATCGGGCATTCTTTATCTCTCACGCGTGCATGTGCAACGATCGATGTTCCTCTATGTATGTGTGTACATAGCTAGGGTCTTTCATAGTTTTCCAGACAAACCGATCAATCGATATATCCAGTGAGGTCTCACCCTCTTTCCCACGTCCACATCGATCAATCTATGCCTCTTTATATAGGATTAACATATATAGCTAATACACCCACATTAATTATGTATCCAACGTCCCCCTCTCATCATCCATGCCTTCCGCTTCATCTCTCAGACGCGTGAACAATGGCGAAGACAGGGGGCAGTAAGGGCCCTGCCCCCTCCCCCTAACATCACTATATATCAAGGCTAATATGAATGTGATCACTAGACAATTGCTGCTAAAAATGGTTTAAGTTCATGAATTGACCCTCCTCATAAAGGATTAGCAATGCTTGGCCCCCTAGCTCATTTATTTTTCATGGCTCCGCCACTGCACGCATCAGCGCACGTGTTCGCCCCTCTCTCTAAATATCGATCTCGCACTCGTGCATTCATTCATAGTCTCCCTCCACTCGGCCCCTCGCACCATCTCCTAGCCCCCACCAGATTTTGCCACATGTAAAATCTAGCAGACTCCATAGTTGAACTTAAGCATAAAGCACAAACCTCAAAACAACAGTGGTTCTCTTTTGTTCTAGAATCTTCCGTATCATAACTGCCCAAACTTTTTTCTAGTTGAATTGCCATTATTTGTTTTTACTTTATGCTTTACAACGCACAATTCCATGAATCATAAAATAGATTAAGGGCTTCTTTGATTCAAAGGATTCTCAAAGGAATTTTGGAGGATTCTAATCATTAGGAATTTTTTCCTATCTTGGTTGTTTGATTCGTAGGATTGTAAACCATAGGAATTTTTCCATATGATTCATTTGCACTAGATTTCATAGGAAACATCCCATCCATTCAAACCTCTTTGAAAGAATTCTGCATTTTTTCTATGCACAATCAAACACTCGTACAATCCTGTAGGATTCAAGATGACATTCCACTATAATCCCATGTTTTTCCTATTCCCCCATTCTTAGTTTTTTTTATAAAAACTAATTGATTTTGAATGAGATGAACTATAAGAATTAAACGAAGGGCTACATCAGGCATATATGACTCAGAGATTACATGCTATAGTGTGGTATTTATTCATAATTTGGTTGCAAAATCTGATGCGTGCAATGCACGTGTACCTTACTAGTACTTCGAGTATGTGCAAAATACGTAAATTAGAATACCAATGGCATGCTACACAGTGTCTCTCTTACAGTTCATGAAGCCACGTGGCACATGTGTAGGCGTTGTCGCTACCTCCGTGCGTGGATTGGTCACAGTGACGTGCTGCTGGTTCCAGAAGAATGTACTCGTCCTCCCTGAGCCATACTGGCGGTACATGCACGAAGCGAAGATGTGCACACACGCCATGCACACACTCATTCCTCGCACGCACACGCGGGTACACGGGCGGACGCAATTTTGTACCATGATCCACCCCATGTGATAATTTGACGCGCGTAAAGTCGTTCACTTCATTGATGGTCAATTAATACAGTGCATGCAAATTGAGTGGACGTGAGGGCAGAAGAAAGACATTATTACTCCACTTCGCGCATGCGAGTAGTTAAATCGTGGGTTGCTAGTATTACTTCCATAGGTCTCCTTCGTATTTCGTGCCAATTTTTGACAGTAACATAATATTTACGCATTTGAGCAGTGTAGTACTTGAAATTTATGTTCCGCTAAACTCACCGGGAGCCATTTCGGGCCTCGAAACCAAAACCATCAATTAATCTTTACCTTGTTCCCATCACATTCGAAAGCCTGCTCACACCTACTAGTAGTACGTAGCGAACCTGAACGTGTTCCCACTATGCAGGTATTAGTACTAGTGCTAGTACTTAGGTTATAAAAAGGGGAACTACCTAACCGAAAATCACTCTACCTTCCCTCCTCATAAGTGCTTCTTCTTTGTCCGTCATTGCCATGGCCGGTGAGCAGAGCTCTAGGTCGAGAACTACTCGTAACAAGGGAGCGGAAACCAAAGCTGTGGAAAGAAAAGAGAGGACTCACCGCCACGCAGAGACCTCGAAAGATCTCTCACGGGCAGGCGATGGCTCCCAGGAGCGCCCTAGCCGCGGAGGCGAACATGCCAAGCCGGCGGAGCTGGAGTCGTTATCCCTCGATGGCAAGCCCGATCAGCTCAATAAGCAAAAGGAGTTCATCCAAGGCTTGATGGAGTTGCTGAAGGAGAACCTCCACGACATGCCCGCTGAGCTCAATCAGCAGGGGGAGTTGACCGCCGGCTTGGTGATGCTGCTGAAGAAGAGCATTGCCTCGGAGAAGAAGGTGATCGGCGAAATCCTACGACTTCAGGAGGACAATGCGAAGCTCTGCCACAAGATCGACCTGTTGAAGGAGAAGAACGCCAGCTGGAAGAAGCTGCATGAGAATAGTAGTTCCTCGATGAAGATGCTGCAGGCCCTCGCCATGGAACAGAAGGAAGAGTTGGCGAAGCTCCGCATCGAGCACCCGACTGCTGTCAAGGTACGTAATATGGCCGTGGAATAGATGATGAAGGCTCGCATCGAGAAATGTCGCGTCATGGACACAATGATGAAGATGGCGGAGGAGACGCGCAAGGAGATGGTGGTCGTGGAGGCAATGAAGAAGCAGTTACGACTCCGCGGCGAATTAGATCATTTGGGGTGATAATCTTCCTTCTTCTTTTGCTCATGTTTTTCATCTTTTGTTTCGGGTGTTTCGCCGCACGTGGCACGTTCTCTGTGAGGCATGAATAGAACAATGTTTTTTGAGGGAATGAATAGAACAATGCTAACAATGAGATGACTAGCAAATTAGATCATTTTTATCGCCATATGGCATTGGGCTGCCGTGTTTCGTGCTCCTCCGTCGCAGTACTACTCCAGTAGAAAACTTGAGTATACCGCACGGTTCTTTGCTCCTCCTCGATCAGGTCATCGGGGCATTTATACGAGCAGTCAAATCACAAGGCCCCGCCTTCCATTAGTAATGAGCCGTCAAATCACAAAGGCCCTCGCCTCTCGTGAAACCGACCAAGCTAGACTGCCCCGCCCTCTAGCCTTTTAAAAAATGTATACTTTTGTACAATACTAGTATTGATGGATTGCCCCATGGAGCAAAACTTGAAATTAAAAAAAAGGTGGTACATATAGAGAGCGCTCGTCGCCAAATTATGCATATAGTACTATTAAAAAGGCTAGTCACAATAATGGTGTCCAGCACAACCAACCCCTCAAATAAAACTAAGAGGGTGCTTGGATACATTTTAGTCCCATGACTAAAAGTAGTGGGACTAAAACATGCTAGCCTCACCCATGCTTGGATCCAAATACTAAAAAGGCTAAAATCAAGTTAATGAGCATTTATTATCATCCAAACCCACCAATCCAGAACACACATGTGTTAAAGGAGAGGAGTTAAATGAGTAGAGAGAGGACTAATCCACATTTTAGTAGGGGTACCCCTGACTAAAAAATTTTGGTCTCAAGACTAGTTTTAGCCCCTCTTTAGTCAGGGGTGCTTGGAACTTTAGCCTCTTAAAGAGACTATTTTTAGTCAGACTAAAATAAGTCCCTTGGATCCAAGCACCCTCTAAGCATCCTGGAATTCTTTGACAAAACTAAGCACCCTGAAATTCTTTGACAACTAAACTGTTGGCTATATGATGTTGGCCATATATATTGTACGTATATAATGTGAAGAAACGAGTGGTAGTACTATACCAACTAAAAGATGAAATGTAAGAAATACTAGTATGTACGTACTGAAGAGTTAAAGTAACGAGAAGAAACATAACATAGTTCTGCTGGGGGCTCAGCACAACACACCCCTCAAATTAAATTAAGCGCACCTGAAATTAAACTTTGCAACTATTCCAGTAGACACTACATTAGAACCACCATGAGCAACAACACTGCCACCTTACTCGGAGTCCTCGTCCATGTCCTCGACTTCGTCCTTGTCCCTCTTCCTCTTGGTCAATACTTCTTTGCTTGAATCGCACACTTGGCTGTTGCTCTTCATCCAACCCTTGTAGATATTGAAGCAAATGTATCCATCCATTGCAACATAGTGGATGTGGTCTATATCTAGTACATTCTGTTGCCATGCATGACGATGAAACGTGTAATGAGGTTTCTCCGGTTTACCGTACGAAGGATGAACCATGGCTCCTGCCAAGGTCAGCATTGAAGGCTGACGAGAGGACACCAGCCGATTCTTCTGGAGGTCGAAGGTGTTGCCTACAACGAGGCCTATCCGACGCAGGACTTCTTTGTCGTTACCAAAGTCTACAGTAATGAATTTCATTGTTTTGTCCTTGAGGAAGTTCTTAAAATCCTGGCACTGAACGTCAGCATGGCATATGTGGGAGACCAAGCAAACGTTATGTACGCAAACCTGGATCACGGCGGGCTTCTTCCTCTCTTCGTCCTTTAGATCCTTCTCTCGTCCTAGGACTGTGGTGTGCTCAACATCTAGCCCAGCGACCCACTCATCATCTGAGTTTTCGAACCTGCGGGTGAAGCGAGAAAGGCATCCTTTCACCGTCGCGGAAGAACAGGTGTAGATGACGTCGAACTCATCGCCGATGATGGTTCTAACCTTGTACTCACCGCCGATCGTGGAGATTTGGGACACCATGGATTTGGGAGGAGGGTTAGGATTAGTGGAACTGCTGTAATGTGAATGGACGGGATGACTAGGAGCGAACCGCCGTAGTATTGAAGGACGTGCGGGGACGAGTAGGAGCGAACTGCTAGCGTGCAAACGACAGGGTAGTGGCTTTCCATTCTCCCATGATACGGGCTTCCAAGAGCCCTTGGATTTGAGATCGAACGGTTGCATGGCGTGATTCTAGACCTATGGGTGAATATCCTATCCTGGAGGGTTATTCTGCAAATTTTCAACAACTTAGCATGCGACCGTTTGATCTCAGATCCAAGGGCTGCCAGCAGCCCGTATCATGGTCGCGCCTACCACGACCGTCGCGTCGCTCGCGCGGTCACGCCCTTGGAGATTTAACATGGTGCGTTAGGCTATCTGATGGTGGCATGTCATACATAGTCATCACTTAGTCACTCATACTACAACAAGGTTGGCTATAAGTGTATTTTTTACTCCTCTCTATCCCTTTCTTCGTACTAAAGGAAGAAACGGTGCTAAGCGTGTGTATTTATTGCATTTGCCAAGGAGTGACCTCTTCCAATGAAATGGTGTTGCTAAGTTTGCTTCATTTAATTAGCTATAGACTCACAATTGTCTTTTCACCTAGGTACACACACTTAGCACCGTTTCTTCCTTGGGTCACCAAACTAGTCTCTCTCTTCTTGATTAACTTGCCACGTCAGACTTTATGACTATGTGTCAAGCTTTAGCACCTGTAGGAGCAAGTAAAAGTAAGTACAATAGTGCGCTTTACATGGGATTTTTGCATATATGGAGGAAAGAGAGGCAAGGAAAAAGTGGAGAAGTGGGCTCTCATGCAAGAGCCAGCCTCTACTACATGGTGGAGCATTGGGAGAGGCACCTGTATGGAGGTGGTCAGGAATATGGAGACTCATGTCGGTCGTAGCGCCGCAGTTAAAATGATAATGGCAAGTCAAATCACGGGGCCCCACCTGTCCAGCAGTAACTCGCTGTCAAATCACACAGCCCTACGTTTGCAGCAGCCTACTCCCTCGTCTTCTCGCGTCTCTGTCGAACCGACTAGGCGGAATTGCCCCGCCACCTACCGCGCAGGAAAAGCCCCGCCCTCGACTTTTAAATAGTATACAGTATACTAATTTTGTATCCATGGATTGTGCCCGCGCCATGGAGCAAAGCGTCTAGAAAACGGAGGAGAGACGATGGTCTTGCAATAGAGAAGAGGGAGAGGCAAGACGGTGGTTTTGGAATGGAGATGATGGAGAGGAGAGGAGGTGGTTTTGCAATGGAGAAGAGGGAGAGGAGCGTGCGGCAGCGATTTAGGATTGGATGAGAGGGCCGGCGTGCTCTGACTGGATCAAAATCAAAATCAATTTACCCTTCAATTAAGAAAGCGACCCCACATTAACTAGTCTCCCTTTTATTCTGGGTCATAATTGACCATGATTTTCGCACATAAAATATATGTTATACGTTGTATACAAGGCCACTATCAAAATTACAATTTGCAACTATACAAGGCCACTAACATTAATCGAGGCAAAATTGATGGCGTTTTCCTCGTACTAGCACCCGAGGATATTAATATCCCTTGTGTGCATGCGGGAGTGAGAAGGTTAGCTTGCATTCCCAACATTAATCAACCAATGAGGAGTAAGAGGGTTGGCTTGTTGTGCTTGGGAGAGAAAAACCACATTAATTAACATGACAATCAAGGTGACAAGCTAGCTTGCAACATTGACTTAAACATAGCATTGATTTTTACCTTGGTGCCTGTAATATGAGTTTGTGGCCTTGTATACAAAAATGGAGGGAGTATAATTTGAATGTACATTCAGATATGAACCAAACGATACAATTTTTGGTGACATGCATTCACATTTTGCTTGTCAAATACAGTACATGGTCAAACTTTGACCCAAAATACGCGAAACAACAAAAAAATACTTCCAAGACTAGCGCCGCTCTTCCGCTCTTCTCCTCTTAAACCACTGCCGCTCCTCTCTTGTTCCAATCTAAATGCAGCACCGCTCCTCTCCTGTTCCATTTCAAAACCACCACCCATCCTCTCCTGTTCCAGTCCAAAACCAGCGGCGCTCCTCTCCCGTTCTAATCCAAAACCAGCGCTGCTCCTCTCCTCTTCCATTCAAAAACCACTGCCGGCGAGTGAAGGTGCTGTGGAGAAGTAGATCGATGGAGGAGTACAACCGATACGTGAGGATCGCAGACGGCGACCCTGTGAAGCTAGCTAGGATGTTGGAGATACAGTCTTGGTTTGACAACAAGGACCAACTAGCAGTGACGGCGACATCCATGGCCAGATATCTGCAACAGAGCGAAAAGGCGGTGATACTCCCGGAGGGAGTCACGCCGGAGTACATAGAGCTGCTCCTCTGGGCCATGGAGCAAACAGATTCACCGAATCCGATCGTGAGGGAGCGGTGGTGGGAGTATCGATCCTAGATGGAGCATCCACTAGAGATTGAAGGATCAAGCATCTACAGGGTGCCGTTTGTGAGGGTGTCCTGCCAGAGCGAGCCGGTGGAGTCTTCGTCGACCGAACCCAACTGCAAGAGGAGAAAAGCAGTTGGCCCAATGACGCTTCCCCGCCATCGTCTCCCTCGCCGTTCACATCGTCTCACGGGGCGGCTGTCTGCCGCCGAGGAATAGGAGGGGGCTGCCCCCCCCCCCCAACCCAATAGTCGGGCAGGTTGTGAATTCTCAGGAGGAGCTTAGGGTTGTCAGTATTTGCAGGTTGTGAATTGTGTTTTGTGTTGTGTATTTTGGGAGTACTTCCAGATATGAATGTCTTTTGAATTTCAGATTTGCAGTGTTGAGCATATAAAGTATTTTATGAATTCTAGAGATCTATTTTTAGCACTTAAAAATGTAGTTTCATAGGAGTATAAAAGTGCAGACAATGTGATTCTCAGAGAAGAAACTGCAAGTTTCAGTTTCAGATAAGAAACTGCAAGTTCAGTTTCAGATAAGAAACTACAACTTTCAGAGGCAGAGCATTTATATTAACATGGCCTTTTCAAACAGGGTTAACATCATGTTGGAAGTTTTATTCATGGTTAAAAATGGAACTACCAGCCAGTTAACATCATGCTGATCAACATTCATGCATAGCACATCTTCATATGATGCACAGTCAAAATGCCCACACAATGTTGAATGTGCGAAACACAGAGAAAGGGAGGGACGAAGTTTTGGCAAGTGTTGGACGTGGTTTTGGGCTGCCCCGTCTAGGCTTTCATTTTTAACATGCGCAGCCCACGACCTCGGATGGGAGGTCCATAGGCCTGTTTGTATTTTCTTAGGGCCGTCATGTATCGACCGGCCTATGGACCTCCCATCCGAGGTTTTATTTTTGGCAGCCCAATTTATGTATTTTTTTGAAGAAAACACAGAGGTCTGTTCTATTTTTCTATATAAGAATAGGAACACCAGGTCCAACTTATGTTTCCCTTCTAACTATATTATATATATTTAAATTATTTTATATGTTGACTGTTTAGTTCACATACTCCCTCCTTTTCGGTTTATAGGGCTTATCTCATAATTTTAGTTTTTCCATTTTATAAGGCTCAATTTGGTTGTTTTCCATCACATGTTCAGATTCCAAGGTGCATTAAATCATTGCATGCAAGTATTAAGAGAAAATTGACAAATGCATGTACTTTATGCATGCATGCATTGCAATTTATGCATTGATAAACATAATTTTTTGAGGAAAACAAGTGCATTAATTAGGTGCTTTTGCAAACTACAAAAAGTATTCCACCATTCATCATCTACCTTGGTTGGTGAGATTTTTGAATTGAGCCCTATAAACCGAAAACGAGGGAGTAATTGGCAAATAGATCTCGCTGCCACCCCCCACCTCCTGACTCCTGGCGCGCCTGCCCCCCTCAGCAAGTCCGCTCGCGCGCCCCATGGAGTCGGCGGCCATATCCACGGGGGAATGGCTGGAAGACAGGCAGATGTACAAGATGCATCTCCCACATGTCTACAAAGCCTTCCCGCGGATGCTCTAGCCGCTCGACTCCGTCGCGCCGACGGTGCTGCGGGAGACTCGAGGGAGGATATGGAGGGAGCGGGCGATGCAGATCCACGATGATGCTCTCTCCTGGACCTAGTGCACGCACGAATGGATGGAAGGAGAGGAGGAAGCTGCGAGGGAGGAAGCCGAGGAGGGACTGAATCCGTTCTCTCACTCGCACAGGTATGCTCGGATGTGCAAGGATCATGTGGATTGGGAGCTGCTGAATCTAGCCCTGCGGATCTACTTCGAAGGAGATTTCTCGGAGAAGCACAGGATGCCCCACCCCAGTGAGCCGCCGATTGCATTCGTTCGATGGCCGAAAGGAGAAGTGAATTCATGAGATCCACGCCGTGCTGCGAGATGGGAATGCTTGACTGGACTCCTGCCCACCAGCACGCCACATGAGCCGGAGCAGGTGGATCCCCTAACTTACCTCTCCCCCAAACCTGCAGAAGATTGAAATTAGGCTTGCAATCTGCTTCAATTGAGTTGCCTGGTGGTTATTTCTGCTTCCTGAGAGACAACATCTGGCTGGAGGATGAGAAGGAACCAGGAACTCCGATGAATTTCCCCTATCACAATGGGGGGAGCGCCGGTTGGGCAGTGGTACGGCCCACCCCCGCCCCAAATGGGGGCACAATCTAGGCAGGCTCCTGCAATTGCCCAAGATCAATCTGCTGGTGGTTCTGACTCTCAGATCAATGGGAAATCTCAAGGCAAGAGTCAGCAAAAGAAGAGATAGGACATCCAGAAAACTGCTCCTGCCCCTGCTTCGGGCCTTATGGCATACTCTGAGGTGATCTGCTACAACTATGGGGAACTAGGGCATCATTTGGATAAATGTGGCAAGCCCAAGAGTTGTTTTATCTGCAAAATGGTTACCCATAAAGTTGAGAATTGCCCTGTCAGGAGGAAAACCCACAGTTCTGCTAGATATGTTGGAAGTGCTGCTCCAGGATTTTGTCCACCATTGACAGAATTATCTGTGACACAAAATTAGATAGTTTCTTTCCCCTTTCTAGTTGTAGAGCTCTGCCCAGATGTAGTAGTGACCACACTCCTTTGCTCTGGGACTCTGGTCTTAACCAAACTCCAAAGAGCAGTAGTTTTAAATTTGAAAAGTGGTGGTTGCTTAGAGAAGATTTTACTGAGCTAGTCAGGAAAATCTGGAATGAGCCTACTGGGAGCAGCTGCCCCCTAGAAAATTGGCAGATCAAAATCAGGAGATTTAGAAGAACTACCAAAGGGTGGAACTCCAATGAGGAAGCTAATCTTAGAAGATACAAAAGGCTTCTCCTCCTTGAGTTTGATTCTCTAGATATTAAGGGAGAAACGACTGACCTCTCTGAGGCTGAGACTAATAGATTAAACTTTGTCCATGGAGAGCTCAAGAAAATTTGGCTTCAAGAAGAAATCAAAGCCAAACAAAGGTCTAGAGATAGGAACATTAAGGAGGGTGATAGAAATACTGCTTACTTCCATGCAGTAGCTAACCAGAGGAGGAGGAAAACACTCATTCACTCCCTTGATGGACCTAATGGCCCTGTTACTGAGGTAGATGAGATGCTGAAAGTGGCTAGTGACTTCTACAAAAACCTGTTTAAGAAAGAAAACTCTTCTGGGTTCTCTCTACAAAACAATTTTTTCTCTGCTTCTGAAAAAGTCTCTCCTGCTGAAAATGAGCTGCTAGAAGCCCCCTTTTCAGAGACAGAGGTGAAGGAAGCCATTTTTAGCTCTTATCCTGATGGGGCTCTTGGTCCTGATGGGATTCCCTTCTTGTTTTACCAACATTTTTGGGACTTGGTGAAAAATGATCTCTTAGATCTTTTCCAAGCCTTTCATAGAGGAGTTGGATCCAGCAACTTACTCATGGGGGGGTCTGTTGGGGTCAAGTTAAATAACTATGAAAGTGATTTTTTCCTTGCTGGTAAAGGCCTTAGGCAAGGTGACCCCATCTCCCCGCTTTTGTTTAATTTAGTAGTGGACGTTCTTACTAAAATGCTGAGCAAAGCTGCTGATCATAGTCTGATTGCAGGGCTCTGTCCTGAGGTCTGCCCTGGTGGCATCATCTGCCTTCAATATGCAGATGATACCATCCTTTTCTTAGACAATGACTCCACACATGCTAGCAATCTGAAAACGGTTCTAACCTGGTTTGAACAAGTCTCAGGCATGAGAATCAACTACTCTAAAAGTGAACTCATCCCTATCAACATGGATGATCAGGAGTTTGTTGACGTCCTCTCTATTCTAGTTTGTAATCAAGGTAACTTCCCCATTATGTACCTAGGTATCCCTCTCCACTATGATAAACTGAGGAGAGAGGATATCCAACCCTTCTGGATAAAATCATTAAAAGGATTGCTGGGTGGAGGGGCAAACTTCTCTCTTACAGAGGTAGATTGATCCTCAACAAGCTTGTTTGGCTAGCATTCTAGTGTATCTCCTCTCCTTCTTCAAGTTCCCTAAATGGGCAGTGAACCTCATCAATTCTCAGATGTCTCATTGCTTGTGGAATGATTTTGAGGGAAATAGGAAGCTACACCTTGCTAATTGGGCCCTAGTCTCTATGAAAAAAGATTTTGGAGGCCTAGGCATACCTAACCTCCAAGAAATTAACATCTGTCTTCTAGGGTCTTGGATTAAAAGATTCTATGAGGAAGACCTGAAACCCTGGAAGCTTTTTATTTCCCATAAATACCTAGGAAATAAACCTAATATTTTTGTCCCTTCTTCCAACCCTAAGACCTCTAGATTCTGGAAAGGATTAAAATCTATTATGCATGCTATGAAATTTGGCTACAGATGGAACATAGGGGATGGGAGCAGAACCAGGTTCTGGGAAGATACTTGGTTTGGCACATTCCCCCTAGTAGTCCAATTTTGGCCTATTTACTCTATCCGCAATGAGCTTAACAAAAGTGTCAATGAAGTTTGGGACGGTCAATGCCTGAAACTCTCTTTTAGAAGGAACTTTAGTGATAGTCTCATGGAACAATGGTTCCAGTTGGAGGAAATTTCCAAAAGCATTACCTTTACTGCCGAGCCGGATGCCCTGATTTGGCAGCTGGACAATAAGGGGAAGTATTCCTCCAGCTCCCTCTATCATGTGATCAACTTTAGAGGGGTTCAACCCGTGTTTATCCCTGCTATCTAGAAATTGAGAGTTCCCCCTAAAATTCATGTATTTCTCTGGCTTCTCTCCAAAAACAAATTGATGACTAGGGATAACCTTAAGAAGAGACACATCATCAAACCCCTTGATTGTGTTTACTGCTTGGAACGAGAGTCTTGTTCTCACCTATTTTTTGAATGTATAGTTGCCAAACATCTCTGGGCCCACATTGAGGAATATTTCTCTAGTCAGATTGGCTCATCCTTCGAATCTGTCGCCAGATTCTGGATTGCTACCAAAAAGTGCTCAGTTTTAAACAATGTTAGCTCAGCTGTCCTTTGCTGCCTTTGGAAATATAGAAATGCTATGATTTTCAGCAACACCTCCTGGATTTCTATTCTGCAGGTCTTGAGGTTGATCAGGAACATGGTGAGGAACTGGGCGATTTTCTCCTCCGGATCGGACAATGACAAGTTGACGAGCTCCGTGGAAACCCTAAAAAGATCCCTCCAGAAACCGTTGGCGATCACTTGTGGCTGAACAAGGCTCAACCTGCCCTAGGGCTGGACCCGTGGGCTCGCCTCAAGATCTCTGATGAAGATGATGTGCACCTGGCGCCGAAAAAGAGGGACATCCACCATGCTACGCCTTCCAGCTCGATGTCTCCGCTTGCTTACTGGTTGTCGCAGGCTGACACGGCCCCTCGGCTGAAGACCATGAAGGCTTCGCTGGACCCTCCTTGTGTCATTTGAGTGCTCTATCCGCTCTGCCTTTGGCACCGCTCGGGTGACTTGTGTTATTCAGAGAACTTTTTCATCCACCCACCTAGTTTGTAGCTTTTCTACCTTTGCTTTCGAACTGCTCTTTGAGCTTCTGTATCAAAATATGTTATGGTTTCGTTCTCAGCAATGGAACCGGGGAGATGCTCCCTGTTTTTCTAAAAAATATTATTTTATATGTTATTATATATTATTTCTATTGTCATCATATATTGAACAGATACTTACATATGTAAGAAAACAATATCCCACATCTTATTAACTTATAAAAATAATTTCTTGACAAATAAAATCTTGGATTGTTTTGGCACGAAAATCCTAGTGATTGTGTACAAAAGCTTGGTAAGATTTAAGGACGAATGTAATAATATCACTTATTATTTAAATATATTTATAACAAAATGCTCAGCCCCTTTTTATTTTTTGAGAACATTGTTGGCCCAACCCAACATTATAATTAGAATCAGCCCAGCAAAATCGTGTATTTCGAGAAAGTGCAAATGGCCTTTAATTTTTTAGGAAATAAAATAAACGGGCCGCATGGACGCTACATTATTTGTTCACCCAGCCCAGCTAATGGCTATAATTCAAAAAAAGAGATCAAATTGACTGTAAATTCTACCACGCAAAAAAAGACTGTAAATTCTGAAAAAAAAGGTGCTGAATACGTGCCACATTTTTGGAGGCTGAAATGTGGGCCAATAGGTCGAAGCCAATGGAAGTCGTTGTCAATTTAGTCAACAAATGATTCTAACATGTTAGCCGTTGGATTTACATCCAACGACCGACATCCATCTTCAATCTCTTGTCTTCTTCCTCCAGCGCTGCCGGGACCACCTCCCGCCTCCTGCTGCCAGCAGCTTTGCTTAGCACGCTTCGCTATGAAGCGCTACTCCACCGTTGGCCAGGCCATCCCTCCATCCCTCCACACCTCCTGTTCTTCTCCACCGACTGCCGAACCACACCGCACTAGAACCAGTTAACCCTCGTACACCTCTCTGTCTGCGACTCTACTCCCACGTCTTCCCATCTCCGGCTCGTTGCGGTCCGGGGCCTTGCCGTCGTCCACCACGTTGGATGCGCTCGGCGTGGTGTGGTCAACGTGGTCAATGAACGGCACCATCGGAAGTAGACTGTGCGTGGAGAGGCTGACAGTTGGGTCCACGGCCGCACACAAGGAAATGCCTCCTTATCAGGCGCAAAATAATGATTCCTCCACCTGACATCTAGGACCCACCGGAAGGGCCTATGTATTTCGCGAAATAAAGTGCCCCTGCTGACATGTCGGACCCACCAGCTATCTTCGCACGCAAGGAAGTGCCTCCTTATTACGCACAAAAAAATGAATATTCCCCCTGCCAGCTGGAACCCAGCATAGTGGGAGGCTGACTTGTGGGCCTACCAAGTTGACGGGGACGGAGGGCTTTGTCAACTTAGTCAATATGAACGATTCTAGCTCCTGTTATCGTATGATATTCATCCAACGGCCGTAGTGCTTCTTCAACCTCTGGTCTTCTTGCTCCAGCCGCCCAAACCAGTGCCGGTTGTGCCGCGTGCTCTTGCCTCCCGTGGCCGGCTGTGATGCCGCGGAGGCCTCACCGCCGCCTAATACTCCCACCGCTGACCAGGCCATCCCTCTACTCACCTACACCCCCTATTATTCTGCGGTGACAGCAGCCTCACACCACAGCCGACCCAGTGAACCTTCGTACTCCTCTTCGCGTGGGCATCGACTGCTGCGTCTTCCCCGGCTCCGAGTCGTCCCCTTCCTAGTCCTCGCCATCGTCCACCGCCCTGGTGCTCTCGACGCGGCGTGGTCAACGTGGTCAATGACCAACTTCCATCGTAAGAGTACTGTACGTGGAGAGGCTGACAGTTGGGTCCACGACAGCCGCAAGGAAGTGCCTCCTTATTATGCGGAAAATAATTATTCCTCCACCTGACAGCGGGGACCCATCGGACAGGCCACCAGTATTTTGCGAAAAAACTGTTTCCCCCTGAATGCTGGGACCCACCGGACGGGCCACCGTATTTTGCGAAAAAAACGTTACCCCCGCTGTCAGCTCGGACCCACCGGAAGTACCTCCATATTACACATAAAAAATTGAATACTCCCCCTGCTAGCTGGGACCCACCTTATTGGGAGGCTGACTTGTGGTCCTACTAAGTTGACGGGTACGAAGGGCTTTGTCAACTTAGTCAATATGAACGATTCTAGCTCGAGTGACCATACGATGTCCATCCAACGGCCGTAGTGCTTCTTCAAACTCTGGTGTTCATGCTCCAGCCGCCCAGAGCAGCGCCGGTCGTGCCGCATGCTCCTGCTTCCCGTGGCCCGCTGTGCTACCGTAGAGGCCTCACCGCCCCTACTATTCCCCCTGCTGGCCAGGCCCTGCGGCGACGGCAGCCTCACACCGTAGCCAAACCAGTGAACCCTCGTAGTCCTCTCCGCGCGGGCTTCCACTGCCGCATCGTCCCCTTCCTAGGCCTCGCTGTCGTCCACCGCCGTGGTGCTCTCCGCGCGGCGTGGTCAACGTGGTCAAGGAACGACTTCCATCGGAAGAGTACTGTACGTGGAGAAGCTGACAGCTGAGTCCACGGCCACAGCCCAATTTTTTTGTGATTTGCCAAGTCACTTTGTCAGGCCTGTTGGGATGCAAATCTTTCAATACGAGGAGAGCTTTCGTTCGGCTGGCCGAGAAAATGGCCCATCAGTAATGAGAAATGGGTTGTACATTTTTAAAACACATCAAACCGGCAATTAGTTTCAAATATCTTTTTTCATTTCGGATTTTGAATTACATTAATTTTTATGCGTGGAGAATTTGTTGGATTTTATATTGATATACATTTATTTTTATAATCAGTTTGAATGTGAGTCGAAATTTCGAGATTAAAAACAGTTCGGACCACACCGAAATATGCAAAATTTCATATAATTTTTTAACCGTTGCCACAATATGGGTTGTAATGCTAACAAAAAGAATATGGGCTCCAAAAAACCTTAAGAATTAGCGAATGGGCTGTAAATTATTAGAAATAATGGCAGATGGGTTGTATGCTGTTTTCCACAGATTTGAGGCTTTCCTGAAAAAAGGTTGACGCACAAGCACTGACTGTCGGATGTCCATTCAACGGCCGTCGTGCTTCTTCAATCTCTGCTCTTCCTGCTCCAGCCGCTCAAACAAAGCGCCGGCGGGACTGCCTGCTCCCTCCTCGCGGCTGGCTGTGCTGCCGCGCAGGCCTCACCGCCCGACCGTACTCCCATCGCTGGCCTAGCCATCCCTCTACTCACCCACACCTGCTGTTATTCTCCGGCGACAGCAGACGGACCAGTAAACCCTCGTACAGTCGTACTCCCCTCCGCGTGGGAATCAACTGCCGAGTCTTCCCTGCCTCCGTGTCGTCCCCTTCCTAGGCCTCGCTGTCGTCCATCGCCCTGGTGCTCTCGGCGCGGCGTGGTCAACGTTGTCAAGGAACGACTTCCATCAGACGTGGACTGTACGTGGAGAGGCTGACAGCTGGGTCCACGGCCGCAGCAAGGAAGTGCCTCCTTATTACGCGGAAAATAATGATTCCTCCACCTAACAGCTGGGACCCACCGGACGGGCCACTGTATTTCGCGAAAAAAATGTTTCCCCCTGACTGCTGGGACCCAGCAGCTACATCTTCGCATGCAAGGAAGTGCGTCCGGGCAAAAAAAAAACGATTCGCCCCCTGACTGCTGGGACCGACCAGCTACATCTTCGCAGGCAAGGAAGTGCCTGACAGTTGGGACCCACCTGGTCGAAGCGTACGTAGCGTTGTCATTCTGGTCGCGAACGTGTACGTACATACTGGTCGATGTAGAGGCGCACACGTGTCGTAGTAGAGGCGCGCACGTGTCATAGTAGAGGCGCGCACGTAGCATTTACACATACGTACAGCGGCCAGGGTGCAAGAAAGAAAATATGGCCACATGTGTACATATGGGTGGGGTCTCGAACGCCTACTCGCGCATACGTACGGCCAGGGCTCGTGTACATGGTTGGGTCGGAACGGAGAAACAGCGTCGTCGTCGTGTTCATGCGGAGGCAACGGAATGCGTCGTGTTCATGGGGAGGCAACGGAATGCCTCGTGTTCATGGGGAGGCAACGGAATGCGTCGTGTTCATTGGGAGGGCTTGGACGGAACAGGCGATGGAAACGAGGCCTGGCGTACCGTAGAACGGAGGAAACAGCCTTGTGTTTGACCGGCCACGTTTGAAACGGGATCCTGTTCATCGGGAGGGGTCTCGCGTACCGCAAAACGGAGGAAACAGACCTCCTACGGTCGAAACGGGGGTCCTATTGATCGGGAGGGGTGTGGCTTACCGCAAAACGGAGGAAACAGACTTGTGTTGGAGCGCTACGGTCGAAACGGGGGTCCTGTTCATTGGGAGGGGTGTGGCGTACCGCAAAACAGGACTCCACGGGATACTGTTCATCTCCACCGTCGACCTCCTCCAGCCTCCACGGGCTCTTGTTCATCCGGCGTCCACAGCGCGCTACTCCACCGGCTATTGTTCAACCACCCCTCCACCGTCTACTGTTCATCCAGCCCTCCACACCACGGGGTCTTGTTCAACCACCCCTCCACGGGCACCCCTCCACCGTCTACTGTTCATCCAGCCCTCCACACCACGGGGTCTTGTTCAACCACCCCTCCATTGTCTACTGTTCATCCATCCCTCCACACCACGGGGTCCTGTTCATCCACCCCTCCACGGGCACGCCTCCACCGTCTACTGTTTATCCAGCCCTCCACCACACCGCGGGGTCCTGTTCATCCAGAGGCAACCCCACCGCTCACTGTTCATCCACCGCCCACAACCCTCACTGTTCATCCCATCGATTGGCTTCAGTTAGCAGCAGTAGCGAAGGAATCGCTCGATGGGTTCAGTTAACAGCCATCGATCGATCGCTCGGGTTCAGTAACGCGTAGGCTGCAGTGCAATCGCTCGGGTTCAGTTAGGCCTTGTACAATGGGAGATGCTTAGAGGGGTGCTTAGAAAAGTAAACTGAGATTTTCTGAAGCACCGGTGCCTATTTCTACAGGAGAGACGCTTAGTTAAGCGTCTACCCTGTACAAATAAGCACCGGTGCTTAAGAAAAATCTGCTTTATTTCTCTAAGCACCTCCCCTAAGCACATCCCATTGTACAAGGCCTTAGAGCCCAACACCTCACTCGGGTTCAGTTAGAGCCAATGCCTCACACACACGCGCGTACGTGTACGAGAGAAACGCGCATCGCTCGGCCCCCGACCTCCCACCGTAACCGAGAACTCCCCGCAATTTTCCTCCCCCTCGCTTCTACCACGGTTTTTTCCATCATGGACAGCCCAAAGAATGTCATGCAGCTGCATCTCCGGCCCGCCTAGGACGAAAAGCCCATTTTCTGTCATGATTTTTTTGTCATAGAAGTAGGAGCCCACCACATCTATGATGATACCGGGTTTTGTCACAATTATCATCATAGAAGTGTCATATGTATGACAGAAAAAAATTTGTTCGGCCCAAAATGTCGCGGATGTGTCTTTTTTTGTAGTGAGGGGCGCGTGAAGCAGGCGATTGAAGGCGGCTTGAGGTCGGCAGCGATGCTGGTTGGGGAGGAGGCCCTCGAGGTAGAGGCGCATGGGACTCGGGCGTGGGGCCGCCATGTGAGGGATTGGGGGTGCGGGGACGAGATGGCTCTGGACGACGACAAGGTGTGCTGGTTGTTTGCGGGGCTAGGGCTGAGGAGTCTGGCAGCGAGGTGAGGAAGAGGTATGCTTGGGCAGAAGTTGGTTTGGGGGAATCGGACGCTCGTTGGTGGGATTGAATCGGGATGAGATCCCGAGGGATATAGTGGCGGTGGGGGCTAGGAGGATCCCTAGAAAATAGGGGTTTGGTCTATATATATAGCATGAGGGTTTTGGTTAGGGGCTAACCGGACCCTCCGATTGAAATTGAATGATCGAGATAAATAGGTTAGGTAGACCAAATAAGAAACCAAAGATGTTTAGGGGATGTTTGGGGATGATCCGGATGCATTGGTAATGACAACCCAGTTTGGGTTCGGGGAAGTTTCAGACTAGGTTGCGAGGGGGGTCTGAGAGAGGTCGACAAAGACAAGGTGGTTTGATGGGCTTAGAGAAGAGAGAGAAGAGAGCGGTCCGGTTGATCTAAGAGGAGGTCAATAGGGACAAGGAGGAAGTGGCAACTACGAGCGGATACAAGTTTTAAAAACAATAACGACAATGGAGTACCCATGCACTGCAAATGATGACATGATGAAATGCAACAAGCAAATATAACACACGGCAAAAATGTAATAACTGGGAGGCATATGGAGCGTTGGTCTCAGGTCGTCACAACACTCCTCCACTTACAAGAGATCTCGCCCCTAGATCTAAGGATGGCACCGGAGAGAAGCGGAAGCGGAAGAGCTAAACAAGTTTCTTCTTTTACAAACGAGTGAAACCACGAACCTTGAGAGGTTGAACAATGCCAAGGAAAGAATACAACGGAGATGAACGAAGTTGAAAACACTCCGATAGAAAAGAGGAACAAGGAGCATTATGAGAACCATGTAGGTTGAAGGACATGAAACAAGTGCTTACCGGACCAAAAAAAATATGAAAGCACACCTGTATAACGAGATAGCCAAGGAGCAGGATTGACAGGATTTAGACAGCACTCCAGTTGAAATTGGAAGGAATATAACATTAGCTAGTCAAAAATGAGATGGTCCTTCGAAGAGACCAACAACACAATGCCTCTGGAATGAACAAATAGAAGCTAGACCAATGAAATAAAAGAATGGAGAAGAAAATGAAAACTTCTACCAGAATTGAATTTGAAAGTCATCCTTACGAAGAAGGGTTGAACGGAGTTGTTGAAAAATCAACAACCAAAAAAATAAGCTTGTTATGGGCTTATGGAAAACATCTCAAAATATGAGGTGCAATTTTGCCACTAACGGAAACAATGATTGATTGACAAAAACGAAGAGATGAAAACTTCTTCACCGAGATGAGAAGGACAAGATTGGATCATTGATAAGCACCATATTTTCAACATTCCCAATGGAGAACGAGGCCGAATGAGAAGGGAGACAAATCTTGAATGCAACACCTGAAGAATTGGAGAACAAGAGGTGAAAGTTGAGAATTGAAGAATTTTGAAATGATGGCCTTCAGGGGAATAAAATGGAAATAACTCATGAAATGTTTCAGATGGACATGAAAAGAATTCTCACAATCGAAAACAATTATGAGAGGATGGCATCAAGCTTGAACTACACATCTTTGGAAGAATGGGTAAGGATTTAAGAGGAACTCTTCTTCAGTCTTCAAAATCCGAGAATGATGACGAGGAACACCACTATGAATTGTTGAGGCACTCAAGAATGAAAATTAGAAAGGTTGAAACAACGATGAAAGAATTTGAAAGATCTTGGAAAAAGACAAATGACTGATGATAACTCATTCTTATGTCAAACTTTAAAAATAATTTCAGAATAGCTCTGGGAAATTAGAAGAGTCAGGTAAGATCCTGGAAAAAGACATGTGGGTTAGGGGCCACTCAAAAGAAAACACCGTTGGGAATGATTGCTTAGAAGAGAGATTGCACTGGTTGAATTAAATGGCTTGAATTAGATAACAACATCAAAATGGCTTGAACGGATTAAGAATGGAAACACGCATCTTCTGAGATATCTTCTACACTCCAGATATGAATAGAGAGAGGTGAATAAACAAGGGAGACCTGGATAAGAAATTGCCACATAGGAAAGCATATGAAACAAAAGGAAGAGATATGATTAACACCGAAGCTTGTATTGACACCACCGGAGAAGAAAAAAGAACGGACAATGATGAACTCGAAACTCCTGGCCATCTTCATGATAATCACCTGATAAGAATATTGAAGGAAAGAACATAAATAAAATGAGGGTGGGATGGTGGGAAAGCAAAGGCCACTTGGGACGGATGGAACGGACAAATCCTCCGACTTCTCAACAGTGCCCGTATAGAATAACTTGAAGAGAAGCACGCCGGTTGGAAAAGATTTGGCATGCCAATGTCAATGATCCAGTAGGATTAGAATTAACATATAAATAGGAGAACACGACTTAGGAAAAGGTAATGAATCAACACTTAACTTCGAAGCAACTCAAATACCACAACTCAAAACAAAACAAAACAAAGGATTGGCTTGTAAAAGTAGCCGAAAACAAATACATCATAGATATTTCGCCCAAAATTTTCGTGATGAGGCCCCATGGGCACAACGTACAGTGGACGTCAATAATGACAAAGAAGACGTCCCTGAATCGGCATAGCCAAGGAGTCTTTAAGACACCTCGCGACCACTGTAAATCGACCGTGAAAAACGAACCACTAGATGTTGGACCCCAATCTCAAATCATCCATCTGTGGAAAAGAAATCCTAGGTAACTACTTGAATTCCCACCTATGAACTCCCAAAACTTTCTGGTTATGCAATCTGGTGTTGGGGATATAGGGAGGCACAAATATCTCACACAAGTAACAAATCCTACACTCCAACTATATCCATCCGTCAACACATGTAACGCCTCGGAAGTAAATTTCCAAAATTATAACTCCAGCTCTTGCCATTTCCGGCTATGTGATATGATATATCCTTCATGGTTGGATTTTTGTCTTTTGTTTTGCCTTTTGTTCATGTCATGCATTTCATGTAATATCCTCTTGTGCATCTCATCTGCATTCGTGTTCGTCTCATGCATCCGGTCATTTTCCCCGTTGTCCGTTTCACGATCCGACACTCCCACATGCACCGTTGCACCCCTCAATTCTCGTTTCATGAATGGGAGAAAACGTTCTTTGAATGGGTTGAGATTTGTCAAGTGGCCTTAGTACATCATTGGTAGGCCGCCTATCAAATTTCATTCCATTTGGAGGTCGTTTGATGCACCAACGGTTAACCGGGTAACCGCAAAAGCCCCTCTCTCTTTGCAGCCCAGAACCCCTCCAAAACAGCCCACTACCCCATCAAAACCCACTCCATGCTCCCCGTCGTTGGATCACGATCGTGTGGGCGAAAATCACACCTCATTTGGTCTCTCCTAGCTCCCCTACCCATAAATATGTGTCTCCCCTTCCAAATTCGCGGATAAAACCCTAGATCCATCTCTTCCGTTGCCACCGGACGTGTCCCCGACATCCGGACGCGTCTGGCGCTG